>NC_091330.1:29240558-29301802 GCF_038502225.1 Cherax quadricarinatus | reverse complement strand
CCCACATCATTTGTGACTAGAGTCACAACTTTCTTGTCCTTCCATCTTACAAGAAGGATATCATCATTGCTTTTGAATTCAAAATTGCCCCTGGCCACATTGCTCTTTTCCATTTGTTTCACAGGCATCAGTTGTGGCTTACCACATCTATTATCACGTATTGTTCCAGTGTATCTGCAGTTATACTTGTCTCTCAGTACCTTCACCAAAGGTGTACTTGAAAAGAAATTATCAGCATAGACTGCTGATGATTTTCTTTGGTCGAAAGATGCTGCAAGTACAAGAACAATCCTGGAACTCATTGGGAGTTTACTTTCTTCATTTGGCAGCTTTATGTGATGGTTCTCAAAAGTTGGGTTGCCTTGATACATGAGTATATCATGTATGATTCCATCTTCACTGGCACGACAGAAGAGTTTGAAACCCCACTTGTCTGGTGTTATGCAGAAATGTGGGATAGCTGGGGGCTTGAGCCTGGTCTAAGGGCAAAGGTAAAAGTTACACACATCTCAAGCCCAAACCGGCCACCCAGGGCAATCCCAGTCAAGACAAAAAGCGCTAAACTGGTATGTGTACTTCAAGGGGTTGGGTAACAGAGGGTTAGGCAAAAATCCCAATTAGGAAAATATATGTATTTAGTCACCATAACATAACATAACAGAAAAACCTTAATTCTAAACGCCCAAATGAGGGTACACACAACAGCTGGCTGGAGGTTCAGCCACCATAACCACTAGGCTTCGTCAGCGTCAGGCCGTCATTACACTACAAACCTCATTTCTTATTTCTTCACTCATCCCACAGCACCCTGACCATGTCAGAGCCTGGGTGAACATACAGGTAAGCCATATGCGAGCCTATGGCTTGAGTTGGATAAACAAAATGAGTGTACAACTACAAACTTATCTTAAATACACAGCATCTCCGACGCCAGCCTCTACACCCCCTGCTAACATCACATAACTCCCTCAAACCACCTTACTCCGCATACCCAAGCATCCTTTGAAAATAAATCATTAACAGAATTTCTTTATAATTACAGTTAGAGTACTTTACAGTACCCCCAAATGCACATTATAAATTATAAAATTATTCTTTACAACTATAATATTCATATTATTATGGCACACTTCTCCACTATATGTACATTACGATGTCATGCAGAACCCTGCATAACACCCCCACCCCCAGACCATAGGTCTCACTCTGCTAGCGGGGTCCCTATGGACACCGCTAGGGAAAAAGAAAAAAAAAAGAAAATAAGCCCCACATTAAGGTCTGAGGCAACTGGGAAAATGATAACTGGGGAATGACCACCATACAATCACGGTCTTTTGGTACTACAAATTTGCCATATTTACAAACTGAGGTACTAGATTGCAGACATATGAAACTCGTCGAACATAAAAGTGATCAAGTTCCATGCCCAACGAGCTCACAGTCACACTCTTAGACAGCTGTTTTAGGAAAAGGCACCATTACAACACAGCACTGGCCAGGCACTGGCGTTGATGCATTTTACCTAAATTACATCAAGCAAATTGATAAACAAGCAAGTAAACTTTGTACAAAAGTGCCCCTGAGGAATGCCGTTTTATGAAGTAACACCAAAGTTCAGTATGTTGCAAGGCAGACCAAACTGTAGGTGCCACCAAAAAAAAAAACTTTTAAACAGTAAGTACATTTTCCAGGAGTTCAAAGAAAAGAAAAACAGATTTTACATGTTAAATTCTACGGAGAAAACATCACATTATCACTCCCATCTCAAAGCAATCTTTAGTAAACAAAACTGGTTCCCCATGACACACCTCTGCGAGAATCAGGAGAGCACAGGAGAGGGGAAAATATCAGGCCCCCAAAAACAACGGGTGGATAGGCACATAAATCTTGTTGGTGGGACTGCGGCCATAAAACCCTGGAGTCATCACTGAAGACCCCCAAAAGGTGGACCTCCCAGGCCGCAACCTACATGTCATTCCAAGGACCCTGAAGTCACCCCAGCGGTGATCCAAAAAGAAAAAATTGAGACTCCTGGAGAACCAAAACACCTCGGATCAAAAGACATGACCCAAACAGTGGAGGGCATCACCGCCAGCCCCACATTCACTAAAACGTTAGGTCCAACAGTCCCTATACCAACATAAAACAGAGGCGAGGCATTCCAGCCAACACCTAAAAAACGTAGCATACCTTACCTAGGCATGGCCTTTGATGTGACTACCCCCCTAAATACACACACACTAGGGAATCCTGTTACCTCCAGCTCCAGCTCAACCTGCCTTTCTCCTTTGGGTGGTCCAGAGTTCCATCTACTCGTCTACCGCAAATCACTGCAAAATAAGAATAGATAAGTGATCTATACACTACATTGTGCACTTTAAACACGAGACAAGGCATCAGCAACCACATTCTCCGCTCCCTTCACATAATGAATCACCAGATTAAGAGGTTGGAGAAACAAGGCCCACCTCGTAAGTCTCTGATTGTGGTGCCTCATTAAGTGAAGGAAACGTAAGGGATTATGGTCACTATACACAGTTATAGGGTGAACTGATGATGATATATGCACCTCAACATGTTGCACTGCCAACACTAAGGCAAAAGCCTCCTTTTCTATGGAGGTATAACTTCTTTGGTGCCTGCTACTTTTTGCTGAGAAGCAGCCGAGTGGCATTACTTCTCCTGCTCTGCCCTGCAACAAGACTGACCCAACCTCTGTATCATTTTGCAAAACCCGGGGTGGGTAACTCAGGATTACACATAAAAGATCTTGAGGGTTAATGGCATACAAAAGGTACATGGACAGAGATATTAAAGTTACAAATACGGGTGTGTCCTTGGCACACATGGTCGTGGGAAACAGATGACGCACCCACTGTTCATTCACACTATTTGCATGTAGTTCATAAAGAGGAGACAAAACCTTATTTTTTAACTGTACCTGGCGGCAGTCAGTGCACGTTTTCAAGGTATCACCTAGTGTGAGACCAGTAAAAAACAACGTCCACCGACTCTCGCTGGATACACACACAGTCTCTAGAAATAAACACTTCACTTCCTTCAAGGAACCTATTTCACCCCAGCTTACATCATGCCAGGCCTGCTGATATTTCACAAATTCGGAAACCTCTACCTCATGGGGTTTAACATGGCCCCATTTTTCAGCATCCCAAAACAATTTCACTAAGGTGCACCATGGCTGAGCCAACACTTCAACCAGTCTTTCAGAAAGATCCAAATCTTCCACAATCTCTTACAATTTTCCTGCTTACATTATCTTTCTCAGGGACTTTATCCATCATCATTTTGAAGTCACCACACAGTTCCATCATAGCCTTCTCAGGACCCGGTTCTAATGCCAATCCCATCTCTCCAGCTTCCAGAATGTGTAGCACCACCTCATAGCCCCACGTCATCCTGGGCGGACTGGCAGACTGGTGCACTAGTGCCATCGACCTCATCTTAGCCAAGAATTTTTTGAAACCGAGAAAAAACACCGCTGGGGAAACATCACCATCCTCCTGTAGCACATGACTTAATGATTCCAGAGTGCTTCCCCACACGGTAATGAAAGGGAGGGGAATTCCCTCCTCCCAGTCCTTCTGGTACTGGGGAAAACAAATATGCATTGCCCTGAGAGACTGGGAAAACCATGGAGCTTTTCTTTGACTCCTAGGATGATATACATTGGTAAATTTAACCTCAAGTAGGCCTCTCAAAACTACATGACATTTCATAAAATATGACTTCTGGGTGATTTGTGCAAAGCCTAAGAGAAAAAAATGTTTCACCAGAAATCTTAAAACCACTCACACAAAATTATTCAGAAAGGGTACAGACTCTGGTAACCTGTTAGAAAAGGAATTTATTAATAAACACTGATTATTTAGCTCTCCCGTCTTAACACTGAAATGCCGTTCCTTCAGAATCTGTAAAAAATACTGACAAAGACACTTTAATAGTTCTGCCGCGTTCACGTAAGCACAGGTCCTCTTAAAAAGAGTCTTGCTCATTTGATCAACTCTGCAAAATTAACACTTGGTAAATTTGGGAACCACATCCTCCGCGACAACTGATAAATGAATAGCGTTCCGGAGGTCACAACCTTCCCGGGCCTCACTCAGCTGCTGCAGAGTCAGGGGATTTTTTTCCACATCAGCACCAAGACCACTTCTCCAACCGAGTTCCGGTTGAGCCGGTTCATCACTGCTCAGAGTCTCCTGCAGGTCAGACTCGATGAACAGGCTCCCCATGCCCAAATCATCACCACAGTGTGCAGAAGGGTCACAGTGAGGCACAGCTCTTGCCTTGTTCCTCTGTTTAGTCCGAAAGCACATTGAAAAATTTTCAGGTACCGTTGCTCCAATTGGGTCATTACCACCTTGTAAAGCAGGGTCCTGCAAAACCAAACATTCCTCACTTTTGAAGAGTCTCACAACGTTGTTGCCTAGTAGAAGGTCAACTCCTGCAAAAGGTACATCTTCTGCAATACCTACAGGTAGGTACCCAGATTGGTACTCAGACTCTACCCATAATCTGTGCACTGGAGTCCTGACAGGGACTCCAGTTATCCCTTTAAGAAAAATGTCCAATCCGGTGTAGGTGTCATCCGACACTGGCAATACACCCCTGCAAAGCAAGGTGTATGTGCTACAAGTGTCCCTCAAAGACATAACACCTGTGACCCTACCTTCATTTTGGTGTAAGGCCACAGTAGACTTACTTGAGTAGACCTTCATCCGAGGGTCAAAAACAGCTGGGCTTCTTTGGATACCTTGGGGCAAGACTGCAATGCAAGCCACATCATGTGTAATCGGTGTATTTACTGGAGAAGCATCTGCTGCAGCCTGGTCCCTAAGCATCTTTCGACAATATGGCTGCAGGTGGCCCTGTTTATTGCAATATGTACAGTGATAAGGTTTAAAGGCCCCCTGCCCATTTGACCTAGGTTGGATCCCTTGGTTCTGGGGAACTGGGCTCGTCCCACCTGTTCCTTGTAGTCCTAGACCTGTGACAGCTGACTTAAAACCTCCTCGATTGGGTACTGGAAAATTAGGGTTATTAAAACTCTTTTGGTTATTAGGCTGATAAATGGGTGGCTTAAACTTCTGAAATTTCTTATTCCTATTGGTGGGTGGAGAAAACTTACCATTATTAGTATGTGGGGTGTGGTAACTGCTACCAAATTTTTGGTTAGCTAAAAATCTATCACCCAGCTCTAAAGCATTATTAAAATCATCAAGATCCTTCTCCTCATGATATGCCTTAAGGTCAGGAGGAACATTTCTCAAAAGATCCTCTAACAAAATTAAGGTAATTACACCTTAATAATTGCCTACCACCCCCTTTGAGCGACACCACCTATTTAGAAGTGACATCTTCTCCTTACCATATTCCACCAAAGACTGCCCTGACTGAAACTTTAGTCCTCTGAATTTCTGCCTGTACCTTTCCGGCAACATTTGATAAGCTAGTAAAACTACCTCTTTTAGCTAATGATAATCAGAAAAGGCAGATCCTTCTAAAGAACTAATAGCCTGTAACCCTTTACCAACTAATTGGGTTCTTGCTAATGTCGCCCATTCCTTTTCCTGCCAAACTTGGGATTTGGCCGTACTTTCAAATAACAGAAAAAACTGGTCTGGGTCTTTCTCTAGGAATTTGGGCACAAATTTCATGGCTTTATCCAAATGAAAAACATCTACCCTTGTGTCTGTGTCTGGGTGAGAAGCAAGCTGCCTCTCTTTAGCTCTTTCTTGAGCCCTAAGCTCCTCTAAGGTTCTCTGTTCCTGGATCTTTGTATGCTCAATCCTTAACCGTTCCTTTTCTTCTGCAACTAGGGTTAATTTCATTTGTAAAATTACTACTTCCTTATCCAGGTCCCTATCATGGGGATTTGATTCAATGTCACCTTCCAAATGCATGTCATCCTCAGAATTTTTACCAGTGTCAGCCATTTTGGGAAATAATAGCACCAAATCTTACTACCAGCCACTGAACTTACTGATATAAAATAATAAAGCACACAGCAAGGTACATATACTGAAGTAGTATATTCACAAGGAGTTGTCATGTGACTCCCTCAAATTAAACAGGATTGCACACAAAAAGAAAACCCTGGCAGAAAAAAAAAAAATAAGAGCTACTGCACTTGCAAAGGTAAATTATTTCCAGAAATTTAGGTGAGCATAACCCCCTAAAAATCAGCAAGATTGGACCTGCAAGGGTAAATTATGCACAAAATATCAAGTATTAATAACACCCTAAAAATCAACAATATGGCACAGAAAGGTAAATGATTTATAGAGTATTAATTAATAATAACACCCTAAAACCAGCAATATTATGCAGAAAGGTAAATTATTCACAGGGTATTAATTAATAATAACACCCTAAAAACTAGCAATGTTGCACACGAAAGTAAATTATTCACAGGGTATTAGTTAATAATAACACCCTGAAAACCAGCAATATTACATACAAAGGTAAATTATTATTTTAGTGTGAGTGTTATAGTGAATGTTTCCTCTGACCAACCCAGTAAAGAATGATTATTGACTTTCCAGGTTGCAAACTTGAATTACCACATAAAATTTGATAATTCTCCCATATACAGGCCCCCATGTTATGCAGAAATGTGGGATAGCTGGGGGCTTGAGCCTGGTCTAAGGGCAAGGGTAAAAGTTACACACATCTCAAGCCCAAACCGGCCACCCAGGGCTATCCCAGTCAAAACAGAAAGCGCTAAACTGGTATGTGTACTTCAAGGGGTTGGGTAACAGAGGGTTAGGCAAAAATCCCAATTAGGAAAATATATCTATTTAGTCACCATAACATAACATAACAGAAAAACCTTAATTCTAAACGCCCAAATGAGGGTACACACAACAGCTGGCTGGAGGTTCAGCCACCATAACCACTAGGCTTCGTCAGCGTCAGGCCGTCATTACACTACAAACCTCATTTCTTACTTCATCACTCATCCCACAGCACCCTGACCATGTCAGAGCCTGGGTGAACATACAGGTAAGCCATATGCGAGCCTATGGCTTGAGTTGGATAAACAAAATGAGTGTACAACTACAAACTTATCTTAAATACACAGCATCTCCGACGCCAGCCTCTACACCCCATGCTAACGTCACGTGACTCCCCCAACTCACGCTTACTCCGCGTACCCAAACATCCTTGGAAAATAAATCATTAACAGAATTTCTTTATAATTACAGTTAGAGTACTTTACAGTACCCCCAAATGCACATTATAAATTATAAAATTATTCTTTACAACTATAATATTCATATTATTATGGCACACTTCTCCACTATATGTACAGTACGATGTCATGCAGAACCCTGCATAACATCTGGTTTGTTTTTTATGTATTACTTTAGGTTTCCAGCTGTTTTACCCTTGAAAGCAACCATAACTTCATCAACAGATTGCTTGGGTGTAGCTGGAACTTTCAAGCAAGCTTTAGTTAGTACAGTGTAAAGAGGCCTCATTTTGTGGAATCTGTCATTATCCTTCTTTTGTGTGTTACCATTGAAATGAATGGTACGCCTCAGCAACCTGAACCTCTTTTATCCCATGACTTCTGCAACTTGAATTATCTTACTTGCACTTCTCCAATAGTCCTCAATGGATGGCTGTACAGTGTAACCCATATACAACAGAATACCTATGAACCTAGTTATTTCTTCAGAATCTGTTTGAAAAGTAATATATTTTTTTTTTGCTGGGCATACAAATTAGTTTGAAATGCAATGTTGTCTATCATGTCTTGAGTAAGAAAGTCTGTAAAATAATCATATGCACACCTAACTTCAATAGGCTTTACATGTTCGTATGCAGGCAAAGGGTCAGTCTGGATGTCCACATTCTTCCATTGGGTGTCTACTTGACAAGCAAGATCATCTTGAAGCTGTTCTTCATCAGGGTACTCCTCCACAGTAATACGTTTCTTCTTGTTCAATTTCTGCGTTTTTGCTGGTGGTGCAGCTTCCTCCTCCTCATCTGTTGACACCTCTGTATCTGGTGGCAAGTATTCATCATCAGTTTCCACCACATCCAGGTCATCTGGGTCTTGATCTGAGTCACTATTGTCCCAAACACAGACAAATTTTGACTTAGCCTTGGAGGACTCACCGTAGAACAATTTCTGATTGATCTGGAAGGACAATAAAAACGTTCTGTACACACCCAGATCATTACTGAATTCATATATACACTACCAAATTTTATGGAAATATTTATATACCAAAACTTGAAAATATCACCTAAACGGGCAGGACCGAGTGTAGTCGTTCCTCTTTTGTTGCACTTTTTCATTTGCATGGTGCACTCGTAATATGCTTCACAACGTCTTTATATACATATATCAAAATATGGCTAAACTATTCATTTACGCACTAGACACAAATCAGTACTTACCGACATTATAGAGGGTGAAATGCTTTAGTATATAAGGAGCACTCAACGAAAAACACGAGTCTGGGCGACGCCAAGCTAGAAGTGTTTACATTCTGCTCTCTCGACCAATGGGAAGCGAGGAGACGCCATCACCGCTTAGCTGGAGTGACTCAGGGAAGGTTTGTGATTGGTTAGAAATAGAGAATGGGAACCCAGATGCACGGAGGGAGGAGGAGGACGTGCGCAAAAAGCAAAAACCACACTCTCAGGACTGAGTACATTACAATGACCACTGATATGTTGTATACTAATAAAGTACAGCTGGATTCTGAGAGCCCACCTCATGATCCTAGCATTTTTACTCTTCATTGTGTTTATGTAGGTGAGTGGATTGTGGTCTGAAAAAACGTTAATTTTAAATGGGAAAGTGCCCAAATGCATGTCAAAATGTTCCAAGGACACCACAAGAGCTAGAGCCTCTTTCTCAATAATGGCTTAATTTTTCTAGAGTCGTTTGAGCTTTGATGAATAGTAACATATAGGATGGAGAATGTCAGTGGATGTTGACTGTTGGAGCAGCACAGCACCTACTGCATAACCACTCGCATCTATATGTAAAAAGAAGGAAAGATTAAAATTAGGACTCCTCAATACAGGAACAAAGGAAAGCAGATGCTTCAACCTTTTGAATGAGACTAAACAATCCCTAGTCCAGATGAACTGAACTTTGCTACTAGTAAGCTCAGTGAGAGGGGCAGCAATCTGAGAAAAGTTTGGACAGAACCTGCAATAATATCCTGCCATGCCCAGGAATCTCTGTACCCCTTCCTATCCTGTGGCACTGGAAATGCAGAAATAACACAAACCTTAGCCTCAATAGGAGCAACCTCACCTTGGCCAATACAGAAGCCAAGATAGGTAATCTTGGCTTGACCAAAACTACATTTAGCTAAGTAAACAGTGAAGTTGTAGTGTGCCAGTCTCTCAAACAATGCTCTGAGATGTGTCAAGAGTTGTTCCCACTCATCACTGTACACTGTCAAGGTAGGCTTCTACTCTGTTTAAGTTGTGGGTCAACTCGTTCATTATACGTTGGAATGAAGAAGGCGCATTACATAGGCCGAAGGGGGTGATGAAGTAGTTAAACAATCCATCTTGAACAGTAAAAGCAGATATTTCTAGAGCACGTTGAGTAAGCGGGACTTGATAATAGCCTTGTAAGAGATCTAACAAGCGGACAAACTGGGCTCCTGATACACCGTCAATAAGGTCATCAATGCGAGGTAGGGGATAACCATCAGGCAAGGTGACAGAGTTCACTTTCCAGTAATCAGTACACATCCTGAAACTACCATCAGGTTTAGGCACTAAAATACATGGAGATGCCCATGGACTTTACTACGCTCAATAAGTCCATGAGATAACAGGAAATCAACTTCTTCTCTCAATGCTTTAATGGCATAATTATCATCAGTGGTATTATCAATCACAAGTGGTTCCTTACATATACCAGCATGAAGGATATCGTTCCCTATCAACAAGTCCACTGACCTGATGGGAAATACATCACTGGATATACTCACTGAACTATAACCAGTATAATAGCTTGTTTCAGTGTAAACTTTGTGCAGAGGTACTTTTATAACAGCCCCACCATAGGCTTCTAACAATACATCTATCTTGCAATAGGTATCATCAGTAATGGGCAGTACACCTTCTCTCAATAACGTGAGATAACTGCCAGTGTCTCTGAAAGTAATTATCTCAGACGTGATTCGTCAAGTCCTATTTTGCCTCTCGATAAGTAAGGACTTATCGCTGAACGAATCTTTTTGTCAGATACACTTTCTGATGCTAGTCATCTATTCTGAGTAATATTATCTAAAACAGTGGGATCAGAGGTATTACTAGGATTTTGGTGCCTTTGTTTCACGGAAGAGGATACGACTTGTGTGGGGGCACCAGTCACACGACCGCTTCTCATATCTCTATCTAACTTACAGCAATACTCTCTAACATGTCCTTTTCTGTTACAATAGGTACATTTAACTTTCTTCTTCTCGGTATCAGACTTCTGTCTAACCACAGAGACAAATTCAGGATTGTGAGTTTTCCTGGTAAAGGCATGAGAAGTTATAGTAGCAGGTACATCAGGCTGGCACTGATCAGCTGTTACCTTGTTTCTCTGTGTTTTAGTATGTACAAGTTTGTGAGAAATCTCATAATTGTCTGCTAATGCTGCAGTTTCCAGAATATCCAAGGCAGCATAATCGATCAGATATTCTTGTATGTCAGCAGACATACAGTTGTAAAACTCTTCGTGAAGTAACACTGAACCAGACTGTTATAATTATTGCACTTAGTGGCTCTGCACCACCTCACAAATGCAACTTTTTTCTCATGAGCAAACTCTACACAAGTTTGATCTTGTCGTCGCTGTAGCATACGAAATGCACGTTGATAACTTACAGGTGACAAGTTATATGTCTCTAGAATAGTTTCCTTGACAGCATCATAACTAATGTACTTGGCAAATGGTAAAGCAGCAGTACAAGTCTGAGCTCTTCCTGTCAAAGCTGTAAGCAACAAGGTAGCCCAGTGCTTACATGGCTAGTTCATAGCATGTGCCTGGTTCTCAAACACATCAAAATAGGTGTCTAAGTCACTCTCCAAAAGCTTAGGAACCATTGAGGCAGCTTTCTGCACATTAAATGTGTCCTGTGTTGTACTAACAGGTTTATCAACTTTGTCAGATCTATTAGTATTTTGTCTTTCGAGACGAACAGTTTCTCTCTGGAAATCTTCTTCATTCAATTTCCTCTGTGCCTCTGTTTGTGCAGTCTGCAACATAATGAGACATTCCATCCTCTTAAATTGTTCCTCAGAGATAGGACCAGTGGGTAACGGAGGAGTGGGGAAATTAACATGTCTTTCTGGATGGTTCTTAGGCCGGACACCTTGTCCAGGAATCCCTAGAGTCTAGGTCTGGTCTAGGATAAGTAGATACAGGTGTAGCATACACGGTACTAGTATGAGGCTGAGTCATACTACCAGCTACACTCTGTACTATTGTGTTAGTCAGGCGGGAAGGTGTGAGCATGAATGGAGTTACACTAGGCTCAGACACTTCTGCCATAGTTGCTCTCTTCTACGTCATCAAATAGTCATACTTCCTAATAGTGACACTATGCTCTCTGTATCTGAATTATAATCAGACATCTCTGCATGAGCAGGAAACAATATATCTTTAATGCTCTGACAGTTTCTGTGGTGTAATTCCTGTTATACATCACACCGAGATATTTGGCTACTTGCCAACACATCTGAAGTTTTAATGTACTCAACTCCGACAAAGTCAGAGTATCAATTAACTATTTCACTTTGACATACATCACGAAAATAAGTGCACTACGAGAGAGTGATTATGGGAAACAATAATCCTAATAGGAATTTTAGTATTGGTTGTCTTAGAGCTAGAGCTCATAAACAGTATTTCCATCTCCTTGGATCAAGAGACTCAGTCAAGCACATACATCCATGTATTATGTTGTACAAGACTAAATTCAAAGTCTTCAGATTAGGAAAGTACTCAAAGTATTTGACCATAGAGTTACTAGTGTGTCAAACTGGATAATTTCTCCAACACCTTGGATCAAAAGCATCCTGGACAGGCCCCAATTTGCTACAAAAAAACGTGATATCTAATAAGTATAGAGATCTCCAGTGAATACTAGAAAGGAATGCCCCTCTAGCATCCAGCCTGTTACTGGGTTTTTGTAACAAGTAGTCAATATTCTGGTCCAATTATCCATTAGAATTTAGTAAGATTCAATAGTGCTTCAGGATTACAACTGGTAGGCTACTAACTAAAGAAATTAAAATTTAATAAGTTTATTAATAACAATAAAGTTAAAGGACACAAGTGCAACTAATGTGACATTTATTGTGGCAACGTTTCGCTCTCCAGGAGCTTTATCAAGCCATTACAAACAATACATGGACACAGAGGGTATATAAAGGCTCTGAGTGAGGTGCAATACTAGTGAGGTACCATTTCGATGTTCACTAGTGGTAGTAGTAGTAGTAGTAGTAGTAGTAGTAGTAGTAGTAACAAAAATAATACAATATGGAAGAGCAAATAATTCGTACATGAGTAAAAGGATATAAAAGCTATTACTTGGGTAACATAAAAATAGGTTGGACAAATATAGACTGGAAAGAGGCAGGTTTTTTTCGGTGTTCACTCTCTGTAATGTGCTTTGTGTAGTATAACAGGAGAGACTATGTGATGGCAGGGTTTACTGTTTTCAGGAGGATTCTTGCTAAGACTTCGGAGATGGTGAAGCTGCCGTTGTTTTGATTAATTGTATTCGAAACAGCGATCAGTGCTGATTCAAGGCACTTGCGTGTGCGGAAATTAGTTTCTTTGATCACTAATTGGGCGTCTCTGAATTTCATGAGATGATTGGTGGAATTTCGGTGTTGTACACAGGCGTTGTTTAAGTTGTCGTTCCTATATGCGTAAATGTGTTCATTGAGGCGGGTGTCTAGGTTTCTTGCTGTTTCACCTACGTAGATCTTGTCACAGCCTCCACAGGGTATAGTGTAAACTCCTGCATTGACTGGTTCGTGGTGCTTGGGTTTTGTCCTGGTTAGATCCTTTATTGAAGTGGTAGAAGCGATGGCGTCTCTGGTGTTAGCTTGTGAAAGTACTTTTGAGACGTTTAGTGCAACCTGGCTGTTGGGAAGAATTATAACTTTGTTGGGAGCGGTGTTGATGCGTGGAGAATTGATGATCTGAAGAGCTCTTTTCTTGCAAAAGCACATTACAGAGAGTGAACACCGAAAAAAACCTGCCTCTTTCCAGTCTATATTTGTCCAACCTATTTTTATGTTACCCAAGTAATAGCTTTTATATCCTTTTACTCATGTACGAATTATTTGCTCTTCCATATTGTATTATTTTTGTTACTACTACTACTTACTACTACTACTACTACTACTACTACTACTACTACCACTAGTGAACATCGAAATGGTACCTCACTAGTATTGCACCTCACTCAGAGCCTTTATATACCCTCTGTGTCCATGTATTGTTTGTAATGGCTTGATAAAGCTCCTGGAGAGCGAAACGTTGCCACAATAAATGTCACATTAGTTGCACTTGTGTCCTTTTACTTTACATATTGTCGGTAATTCTACCGACTTTATTACAACAATAAAGTTGCCTAGGCATATACGATCAAAGTAAATTATAGTAATCAATTGAATATAATATAGGATACAAGTTCCTACACTTCTCTCGTGCACAGTAGTATTGTGCTGAAGGCACATCAAATCTTTATTTATGGCTTTTAAGTACCGTCTGATACATTGTTAGCATTTAGTAACATAATACAAATATATACAAGTAAGTTTGCATGTGTGTGTGTGTGTAAGTGCTCTAAGTAGTTCGCTATGTCTCAAGACTCGACTAGGCCTAACCAGTGACTGACTAAAGGTCCTCCCATAAACTAACTTTTTGACCTACCTGGCACTCAGAACAGCTTGCTTGAACAATAAAGCAACTGTTAAGCTGAACAGCAATATAACATGCAACAGCAACACAGAATCAGGAACAATGAGATAATATAATGACACTAAGTAGGGACCATCTGCAGATCCTCCACAAAAGTCACAAAACTCCCACACTACTGAATCTAAGTTCAGCATTAGAAAATCCCCATCTGTGACAATACACAGATACCAGTACAAATTAGGTCAGAAGCTACAGCTCAGGACCTGAGTTTCTCAGAGTGTCTATGAGATGCACAACCTCAGTACAACGTCGAAAATCACCAAGTCTAGGCTATGTTCTGTGAACAGAGTTACACAAAACCAACTACAAGAAAGCGACAGAGATGATCTTCCAACAAGAGCCAGCAATGGAGAGCTGGAGAGGCCGTGTTGTTGGAACGCACATCAAACTGACAAGAAAGCGCAGGCCAGGCAGACACTCACTCCTGGTGAGGTGTGAACACCCCACCCTGATCACTTGACTCTCCATGGACTGCTGCTGCCCAGCACACAGAAGCCGACAGCGAAACAAGCGAAGTGAAACTACAGTAGTTTGACAATGCTGTCAGCTACTTAATACTCTCGAACTATGAGCACTGAATAATATATAAATGTTACATCCTGCCTAATAATATAACTAAGTCAAATAATAATATAAAGCAATATATTTATGATTCAGCTAATATCACAAATATAAGCATTATAAAATTATTTGAACAGGGAATATACATTATATACATTGTGACCCATTCAGGGGTTGCAGTATCCGGCTTCCCAGAATACAGTGTGATGGTTTTCGGATCGCCCACCTCCCTTGGGTCAGACCGCACGTGAAACTACTAAACATCAAAGACAGCCTGCTGATGACAGTTCATCGATGATCGCTCGAAAACGACCTACACGACACTCACTACCTTTTCTTGCTGGGCTAATGAGTGTGCAATGGACAAAATTCTTTCCTTTAGAAACGACATCTCAAATGGATTATCTGTATGATCATGGAATTGGTAAAACCCTTTTAAGGCACCTTGGCCAAAATATATCTTTCCATGCTCTTTGAAGTGGTGCACGTGTCATAACAGTACAGAATTCAGAGCAAGCTCATGCTCTCTCCCGCATCACTTCCATTGACAACAATAAAGTCACCGTTCGTAAGCACACTACTCACAATTACTGGTGTTCAGGGCACCCCGCTAAACAGTGCAGATCTGAGGTGGAATGCCTGATCTGTAGTGCAGCAGATCATTCCAATACATCTTGTAGTCTTCCCCCTTCTTGTCTCAATTGCAAGGAACCTCATCCTTCCTTTTCCCACCATTGTCAGGTCTATCGTAATGAACGAGAGATCCATTACCTTAAAGAGTGCAAGGGCCTTACACTATGGCAGTCTCTCAGCTCCGCCTTCAAGGAAAACTTCCACGTGTCCCGTACGTTCAAGAAGCCTGCAGACCTCCAACCTCGAGGGTCCTCCCTCCTCCCAGTCCCTGTGTGTCTGTGTATTCTGGGGTCACCCCAGTTTCTAATGCATTTGCAACTTTATCCTGACACTCCTAACTCTGCACCACTTTCTACTTTTACTTCATCTCGCTCGCTTACTTCTCAGTCTGCTAGACCTTGCAAACCTACACTTCGCATCCATCACCTGTACAGAATCTATCTTCTACCTCAGAGACTAGTTCTCACCCCCTTCCCAGCTCTCACACAAAGGTGGAGGTTCACCCCCCACCCTGGTGTAGTCCCCTCTTCCCCTGTTCCCCTCATGTTCTTCCATAGTTACCCTCCAACCTTCTTCATCTCCTGTTACACTGTAGGACTCTTCTTCCCCAGCCAATGCATCTCTCCACGCTCATATTCCCCACCCCCCCTCAGACTTCTTTGGTTGCCTCCATAGTTACTCCGACCTTTACTTGCAATGCCTCCCCTGTCTCTGACATCATCGGCTTCCTTACCAACTGAGACATTAGACGTTATCTCCAGCTGTATAGCAGAGACGACACCCCCGATGGACACCAACACGCCGCCTCCTACCCATTCTATTTTACAACCCATGTAGCAATCTAGTTCTCAGCAATATTCTAATTCTTCCTTGCTTACACGCTTACCATTGCCCCCACACATTAACTTTACTGTTCCTAAAAGCCCATAGGTTTTATCGTTTCTTATTGTTGTCATTTTTATTTCTGTGCGTAATGCCTTTTTTTACAATGGAATAATTTGCTCGAGAAGACTGGGACTTATATTCCCATCTTAACACCTGTTGTGAGGACCCGCTTTCGTCCTCTATTGATGAACTGGCACACCACATTTCGACCTTAGTCCTGACTGCAGCAATGTGTTCTATCCACCTAACCTCGGGTACGCATTCTCAGACATGTGTACCTTGGTGGTCTCCTACATTTGCTTGTGCAGTACATTTAAAATGTGCTGCACGGGGCCGTTATTGATATAATCGCACCGCGGAGAGTCTGTTGGATTTCAAGCAGGCAGTTGCCTGCCGCATCATCCACGATGCTAAACGTACTTGTTGGCGAGACTACATTTCTACCATTAACTTGTCTTCCCCTATGTGCCCGATTTGGTAAAAGGTGCTGAAATTGTGTGGTAAGTACACTCTGGACCAATCTCCTGTTTTGCGGGTTGCTGGAGTTGATATCGTGGAACCCTTAGAAATTGCCACAGCAATTGGATACTATCTTGTCTGTATCTTCTGAGAACTTCACTTCTGTCCCTCATTTCTTGTGTCTAAACATACCAAAGAGCAATTGCCCTTAGATTTTTCCTCTGATGGGTTGGAACTGTATAACATACCTTTTAATTTTCTAGAACTGGAGTCCACTCTTTCCATTTGCTGGCTGACGGCACCGGGACCTGATGATATCTACATCAGTATGTAATAAAGTTGGTAGAATTACCGACAATATGTAAAGTAAAAGGACACAAGTGCAACTAATGTGACATTTATTGTGGCAACGTTTCGCTCTCCAGGAGCTTTATCAAGCCATTACAAACAATACATGGACACAGAGGGTATATAAAGGCTCAGAGTGAGGTGAATACTAGTGAGGTACCATTTCGATGTTCACTAGTGGTAGTAGTAGTAGTGGTAGTGACAAAAGTAATACAATATGGTAGAGCAATTAATTCGTACATGAGTAAAAGGATATAAAAGCTATTACTTGGGTAACATAAAAATAGGTTGGACAAATATAAACTGGAATGAGGCAGCTTGTTTCAGTGTTCACTCTCTGTGCTTTGTGTAGTATAACAGGAGAGACTATGTGATGGCAGGGTTTACTGTTTTCAGGAGGATTCTTGCTATGACTTCGGAGATGGTGAAGCTGCCGTTGTTTTGTTTAATTGTATTCGAAACAGCGATCAGTGCTGATTCAAGGCACTTGCGTGTGCGGAAATTAGTTTCTTTTATCACTAATTGGGCGTCTCTGAATTTCAAAAGATGATTGGTGGAATTTCGGTGTTGTACACAGGCGTTGTTTAAGTTGTCGTTCCTACATGCGTATATGTGTTCATTGAGGCGGGTGTCGAGGTTTCTTGCTGTTTCACCTACGTAAATCTTGTCACAGCCTCCACAGGGTATAGTGTAAACTCCTGCATTGACTGGTTCGTGGTGCTTGGGTTTTGTCCTGGTTAGATCCTTTATTGAAGTGGTAGAAGCGATGGCGACTCTGGTGTTAGCTTGTGAAAGTACTTTTGAGACGTTTAGTGCAATTTGGCTGTTGGGAAGAATTATAACTTTGTTGGGAGCGGTGTTGATGCGTGGAGAATTGATGATCTGAAGAGCTCTTTTCTTGCAGTCTTTGATGAAAAAAGAAGGAAATTGTAACTCAGTGAATGTTTGGTGAATGTAAGTACATTCCTCGTCAAGAAACTCAGGACTACAAATTCGGTATGCTCTTAGGAAAAACCCGATGATGATGCCTCTTTTGGTCTTGGTATCTTGACTGGAATAGAAGTGTGTGAGATCATTTTTATTGGTGGGTTTCCGATAAACTTGAAATCTTAGGTTGTTGTCTACTTTGTGAATGAGGACGTCGAGGAAAGGTAGCTTGTCATTGGACTCTTCTTCTAGTGTAAACTGAATCGCTGGTTCAACTGCGTTGAATGGGAATGGGGTCCCCGATAAGTGCCGTCCTAGCCAACTTATACATGGAACACGTAGAGTCCGAACACTTCGCCAACATCATCCCTTCAAGCGTCACTTGGTTACGTTACGTGGACGATGTCCTCGTAATAACTCCAAAACGTTTTGATGTACGGGATCTTCAGGCAAGGTGTTACAAAAAACGCGATTCTAAAAGCTTAGAGATCTCCAGTGAATACTAGAAAGGACTGCCCTTCTAGCATCCAGCCTGTTACTGGGTTTTTGTAACAAGTAGTCAGTATCCTTGTCCAATTATCCATTAAAATTTAGTATGGTTCAATAGTGCTTTAGGATTACAACTGGTAGGCTACTAACTAGAGAAATTAAAATTTAATAAATTTATTAAGTCTATAAGTTGTCTAGAGGTATATGATCAAAGTAAATTAAATCACATCAATCAAAATAAAATCAATCTCTCGAGTTCAATATTATTGTGCTGAAAGCACATATCACATTTATAATTCTTAAGTACCGTCAGGTACATTAACATTTAATAAGATATTACAAATATGTACAAGTAAGTGTGTGTATGCGTGTAAGTGCTCTTAAGTAGTTAGCTATGTCTCAAGACTCGAATAAGACTTAAACAAGTGACTGACAAAGTCCTCAAATAAACTAACTTCTTGACCGACTGGCAACCCGAACAGTCTGCTTGAACAACAAAGAATGCTAAGCCCAATAGCAATGCAATATCAAGCGACTGCGACACAGAATCAGGAACTGGGAAATAATATAACGACACTAAGTAGGGACCATCAGCAGATCCTCCACAAAAGTTACAAAACTCCCATAATACTGAATCTACGTTCAGCATAGGAAAAACTGTGACTGTGACAATACACAGGAACCAGTACAAAATTAGGTCAGAAGCTATAGCTAAGGACCTGAGATACTCAGAGTGTCTAAGTGACACACAACCTCAGTACAACGTCGAAAATCACTAAGTCTATACAATGTTCTGTGAACAAAGTTCTACAGAACTAACAAGAATAATGAGACAGACAATCTGTCCAACCAGCAAGCGAGTCTCCAGCAGACTGACAATTTCACGAGAGGTGAGGACACCCCCCCCTCGATCACGTGATAGCTACGTGGACAACTGCAGCTCAGAAGCCGGCAGTATAACGAGCGACAAGCGATAATTACAGTAGTTTGACAATCAAGACTAACTGAGCACATTTTATATACATCCTAACAACATAAGCTAAATAACAATATAAGTCAAATAATAATATAAAGTCATACATTTACGATTTAGCTATTATCGCAAATATAAGCAATATAAAATTATATGAAAAGATAATATACATTATATATACATAATAATCATTGTAACCCATTCAGGGGTTGCAACACCCCCCCCCCAACACGACAGAGGGTCGCACTAGGAGTTGCATGTTTATCACATTATTTCTGATTACTCATATCAATATTATTATCAATATAAAAATTAAACATTAATCAGAGTCTCTCTTGTGCCAAGCACCTCTACAATTTCACAGCGTCCGTCACTAGGATATGCCCCTAGGTACTAGGGCAGTACACAGTATCGTATATCTTCATATTCGTGGTTATGTACATCAGTGTAGAGACAGGATAGCGCTGACAAGGAGGGCACGTTGAGGCTCGTTCATAGTAGAGGAGACTGCATTCCACTCTTAAGTAGTGGTTGTGGAATGCTAGGCAGTATGAACATCTGAGTATGAAACAGCTTAAGGTGTGTAGTGAGGGGGGGGGTCTGCGACAGGACAGTGTTGCGTCACGCAGTACATCACCCGCACCACACTACTCACTCAACACTCAGCTTGTTTCCTCCTCACACAACATTACTGTGAATATATAAATATAATAATTAGACATGACATGAGTATATATAGTTAATATGGGCTGGAGGGATTAAGTTACTTTACTGAATTTGACATAGCAAGTAACAAAAGGTATTTGGGCATAAAATTACGTTAATTTAATGTAATTGATAATTATTAAGGACGAGACAGAGCGTCAGCAATTACATTACAATGACCACTTATGTGTTTTATACTAATAGAATAAGGTTGGATTCTGAGGGCCCACCTCATGATCCTAGCATTTTTACTTTTCATGGTATTAATATAAGTGAGTGGATTGTGGTCTGAAGAAACGTTAATTTTAAATGGGGAAGTGCCCAAATACACGTCAAAATGTTCCAATGACACCACAAGAGCTAGAGCCTCTTTCTCAATAGTGGCATAATTTTTCTGGTGTCGTTTAAGCTTAGATGAATAGTAACATATAGGATGGAGAATGTCAGTGGATGTTGAATGTTGGAGCAGCACAGCACCCACTGCATAACCACTCGCATCTATATGTAAAAAGAAGGGAAGATTGAAATTAGGACTTTTCAACACAGGAGCAGAGGATAGCAAGCGCTTCAACCTTTTGAACGAGTCTGAACAATCTCTAGTCCAGGTGAACTGAACTTTGCTACTAGTAAGCTCAGTGAGAGGAGCTGCAATCTGAGAAAAGTTTGGACAGAACCTGCGATAATATCCTGCCATACCCAGGAATCTCTGTACTCCTTTCCTATCCTGTGGCACTGGAAATTCAGAAATTGCACGAACCTTAGCCTCAATAGGAGCAACCTCACCTTGGCCGATACAAAAGCCTAGATAGGTAATCTTGGCTTGACCAAAACTACATTTGGCTAAGTTGACAGTGAAGTTGTAGTGCGCCAGTCTCTCAAACAATGCTCTGAGACGCGTCAAGTGCTGTTCCCACTCGTCACTGTACACCACTAAGTCGTCAAGGTAGGCTTCTACTCCTTCTAAGTTGTGGGTCAACTCGTTCATTATACGTTGGAATGAAGAAGCCGCGTTACATAGGCCGAAGGGGGTGACGAGGTAGTTAAACAATCCATCTTGAACAGTAAAAGCAGATATTTCTTGAGCACGTTCAGTAAGCGGGACTTGATAATAGCCTCGTAAGAGATCTAAACGGCTGACAAACTGGGCTCCTGACACACGATCAATAAGGTCGTCAATGCGAGGTAGAGGATAACCATCAGGCAAGGTGACAGAGTTCACTTTCCTGTAATCAGTGCACATCCTGAAACTACCGTCAGGTTTAGGCACTAAAATACAGGGAGATGCCCATGGACTTTTACTGCGCTCAATAAGTCCATGAGACAACAGAAAATCAACCTCTTCTCTCAATGCTTTATGCTTCGTTGGACTCATTCTATATGGTGATTGCTTAATGGGTGATGCTCCCTGTACATCAACGTCATGTACACCCAGAGTACAACGTTTAGGAACATCACCGAACAATTCAGGGAAATTCAAAATCATGTTTTTAACATCACCAGCTTTAACAATCCCAAGGTTACTAAGAAAATCGTCTAGTGACTGTAGAGTCACCGAATTTTCTAAACGAACCTCTATACCTCTAGAAATGTCAGGTAGACTGACGTTTTCTTCCTCTGTCCTAGGAAGAATAGTAGTAGTAGGTAGAGGACTAGCGTAGTATGCCTTAAGCTGGTTAACATGGTACGCATGATTAGATTTCTTTTTCCCAGGCGTACGTACCAAATAATTTACGTTGCTAAGCTTTTTCACTACTTCCAGGGGACCATCATACCTGGCTTGTAGAGCATGACTTGGTACTAATTTCCGAGCCATCACCTTATCTCCTGCTTTAAAAGAACGAGAGACAGCACGCTTGTCATAATGTTGCTTCATTCTAGCTTGGGCTGAAACTAGGTTTTTCAAAGCTAGCTCTCTAGCGGCTGTCAAATGTTGCTGCATTAATGAAGGTGAAGTGCTCAATGATGGATTTGATTTTCCTGTCCACACGTCTTTTAACACTGCGAGAGGACCACGCACTTGGTGTCCGAATATTAGTTCAAACGGACTAAACCCGAGACTTTCTTGCTCACTTTCTCTCATAGCGAACAGAAGAAAAGGTATACCCTCATCCCAGTCTCTAGAAAAATGTTCACAATAAGCTCTCATCATGGACTTCAGTGTCTGATGAAATCTCTCTAGAGCCCCTTGTGACTGTGGATGATAACTGGTTGAAAGTACAGACTTTATTCCTAGGTGGGATAATGCTTCTCGAAAGATCTTAGAAGTGAAATTAGATCCCTGATCTGATTGTATCTCTCGTGGCAATCCAACCTGGGAGAAAAATTTCATCAACGCTCTCACAATAGCACGAGCATTAATTTTTCTCATAGGAATAGCTTCGGGATAGCGTGTTGCAGCGTCCATAATAGTAAATAAGTATTGGTTTCCTAGTTTGGTTCTAGGCAAAGGACCAACACAATCAATAATAAGACGTGAGAATGGTTCACCATGCACGGTGATAGGAATGAGAGGTGCAGGTGGAGGTGTGTGCGCTGGCTTGCCTGTCACTTGACACACGTGGCAACGTCGCACATGATCAGCTACTGTTTCCTTCATCTTTGGCCAAGTAAAATGTTTTGCCAGTTTACCGAGTGTCTTCTTGACACCCAAATGTCCTCCTATGGGACTATTGTGAGCAAAATCAATGGCTTGTTCACGAAATGTAACTGGTAACACAACTAGATTCTTGACTGTGGTAGAAACACTATCAGCTGACAACTTACATGTATTTTTCTCCATCAGTACACCGTTACTATAATAGTAACAATTATCGAGATCCTTTGCTTCACTCTCAGTAACTGCTATATCTCTCAGTCTTTCCAGTGACTGATCAACAAACTGATCCTTGATTAAATCATCATGAGTTAGAAATTTAACGTCAGTTGTGTCCTGACTAGGTTGATGACCGGGGGGAGTCAGTGTTAATGATCCTGGGCGCAGAGCGTCACTAAACAACATATTCAACCCCAAATCATTGTCATCCACTAACTCAACAGGAGACAAGGATGGTTGTTGTATCTTTGACATAGCTCTAGTAATTGCGCTGAGAGGAAATAAAATAGGTTTCTCTCTACAAGCTTCAATGGCATAATTATCATCAGTGTTATTATCAATCACAAGTGGTTCCTTACATATACCAGCATGAAGGATATCGTTCCCTATCAACAAGTCCACTGACCTGATGGGAAATACACCACTGGATATACCCACTGAAATATAACCAGTATAATAGCTTGTTTCAATATAAACTTTGTGCAGAGGCACTTTTATAACAGCCCCTCCATAGGCTTCTAACAATACATCTATCTTGCAATAGGTATCGTCAGTAATGGGCAGTACATCTTCTCTTAATAACGTGAGATAACTGCCAGTGTCTCTGAAAGAAATTATCTCAGTTAGATGTGATTCGTCAAATCCTACTTTATCTCTCGAAAAGTAAGGACTCATCGCTGAACGAATCTTTTCGTCAGATACACTTTCTGACGCTAGTCATCTGTCCTGAGTAACATTATCTAAAACAGTAGGTTCAGAGGTATTGCTAGGATTTTGGTGTCTTTGTTGCACGGAAGAGGATACGACTTGAGTGGGGGCGCCAGCCGCACGACTGTTTCTCGTATCTCTTTCTAATTTATAGCAATACTCTCTAGCATGTCCTTTTCTGTTACAATAGGTACATTTAACTTTCTTCTTCTCGATACCAGATTTCTGTCTAGCCACAGAGACAGATTCAGGATTGTGAGTTTTCCTGGTAAAGGTACGAGAAGTTACAGTAGCAGGTACATCAGGCCGGCAATGAGCAGCTGATTTAGGTTGCCAACTTCTAGGACAATTTTTAGTTACCTTGTTTCTGAGTGTTTTAGTACGTACAAGTTTGTGAGAAATCTCGTAATTGTCTGCTATTGCTGCAGTTTCCAGAATATCTGAGGTAGTATGATCGATCAGATATTCTTGTATGTCAGCAGACATACAGTTGTTAAACTCTTCATGTAGTAACAACTGAACTAGACTGTCGTAGTTGTTACACTTGGCAGCTCTAGTCCATCTCTCAAATGCAACTTTTTTCTCACGAGCAAACTCTACACAAGTTTGATCTTGTCGTCGTTGTAACGTACGAAATGCTCTTTGATAACTTACAGGTAACAAGTTATACGTCTCTAGAATAGTTTGACAGCGTCATAACTAATGTACTTCGCAAATGGCAAAGCAGCCGTACAAGTTTGAGCTCTTCCTGTCAAAGCAGTATGAAGCAATGTTGCCCAGTGCTTACGTGGCCAGTTCATAGCACGAGCCTGGTTCTCAAACACATCAAAATATGTGTCTAAGTCACTTTCAAAAAACTTAGGAACCATAGATGCAGCTTTCTGCACATTAAATGTGTCCTGTGATCTATCAGTCTGTTGTCTTAACAGACGAACATTTTCTCTTTGGAAATCTTCTTCGTTCAATCTCCTCTGTGCCTCAATTTGTGCAGTCTGCAACATAATGAGGCGTTCAAACCTCTCAAACTGTTCCTGAGAGATAGGACCAGTGGGTAATGGAGGAGTAGGGAAATTAACATGGTCTGGACGGTCCTTAGGTCGGACACTTGGTCCAGCCGTCTCTAGAGTGTCTAGATCTGGTCTAGGATAAGTAAATACAGGTGTAGTATACACTGTACTAGTATTAGGCTGTGTCATACTAACAGCTATACTCTGTACTATAGTGTCAGTGAAGGAAGGAGTGAGCGAGAACTGAGCTACACTAGGCTCAGACACTAGGCTCACTTCTGCTCTAGTTGCTCTTTCTTCAACTTCAAATAGAGTCATACCTCCTAATTGTGACACTAGGCTTTCTGAATCTGAATCATAATCAGACATCTCTGTATGAGCAGGAAACAATATATCTTTAATTAATGCTCTGACAGTTTCTGCGGTGTAATTCCTGTTATACGTCACACCGAGATATTTGGCTACTTGCCAACACGTCTGAAGTTTTAATGTACTTAACTCAGACAAAGTCAGAGTATCAATTAACTGTTTCACTTTGGCATACATCACGAAAATAATTGTACTACGAGAGAGTGATTATGGGAAACTATAATCCTAATAGGAATTTTAGTGTTAGTTGTCTTAGAGTTAGAACTCATAAACAGTATTTCCATCTCCTTGGATCAAGAGGCTCAGTCAAGTACATACATCCACCTGGTATGTTGTACAAGACTAAACTCAAAGTCTTCAGATTAGGAAAGTACTCAGAGAGTTTGATCATAGAGGTACTAGTATGTCAAACTGGACAATTTCTCCAACACCTTGGATCAAGAGCCTCCCGGACAGGCCCCCATTTGTTACAAAAAACGCGATTCTAAAAGCTTAGAGATCTCCAGTGAATACTAGAAAGGACTGCCCTTCTAGCATCCAGCCTGTTACTGGGTTTTTGTAACAAGTAGTCAGTATCCTTGTCCAATTATCCATTAAAATTTAGTATGGTTCAATAGTGCTTTAGGATTACAACTGGTAGGCTACTAACTAGAGAAATTAAAATTTAATAAATTTATTAAGTCTATAAGTTGTCTAGAGGTATATGATCAAAGTAAATTAAATCACATCAATCAAAATAAAATCAATCTCTCGAGTTCAATATTATTGTGCTGAAAGCACATATCACATTTATAATTCTTAAGTACCGTCAGGTACATTAACATTTAATAAGATATTACAAATATGTACAAGTAAGTGTGTGTATGCGTGTAAGTGCTCTTAAGTAGTTAGCTATGTCTCAAGACTCGAATAAGACTTAAACAAGTGACTGACAAAGTCCTCAAATAAACTAACTTCTTGACCGACTGGCAACCCGAACAGTCTGCTTGAACAACAAAGAATGCTAAGCCCAATAGCAATGCAATATCAAGCGACTGCGACACAGAATCAGGAACTGGGAAATAATATAACGACACTAAGTAGGGACCATCAGCAGATCCTCCACAAAAGTTACAAAACTCCCATAATACTGAATCTACGTTCAGCATAGGAAAAACTGTGACTGTGACAATACACAGGAACCAGTACAAAATTAGGTCAGAAGCTATAGCTAAGGACCTGAGATACTCAGAGTGTCTAAGTGACACACAACCTCAGTACAACGTCGAAAATCACTAAGTCTATACAATGTTCTGTGAACAAAGTTCTACAGAACTAACAAGAATAATGAGACAGACAATCTGTCCAACCAGCAAGCGAGTCTCCAGCAGACTGACAATTTCACGAGAGGTGAGGACACCCCCCCCTCGATCACGTGATAGCTACGTGGACAACTGCAGCTCAGAAGCCGGCAGTATAACGAGCGACAAGCGATAATTACAGTAGTTTGACAATCAAGACTAACTGAGCACATTTTATATACATCCTAACAACATAAGCTAAATAACAATATAAGTCAAATAATAATATAAAGTCATACATTTACGATTTAGCTATTATCGCAAATATAAGCAATATAAAATTATATGAAAAGATAATATACATTATATATACATAATAATCATTGTAACCCATTCAGGGGTTGCAACACAAGGCTCAACGCAGTTGAACCAGCGATTCAGTTTACACTAGAGAGCGAAACGTTGCCACAATAAATGTCACATTAGTTGCACTTGTGTCCTTTTACTTTACATCAGTATGCTTCAACTTCATTCTACGGCCCTTCCCGTTCTTTTACGTTTTTCACTCTGATTTCGAAGTGAAGGGTTCTCCTTCAGCACTGGAAATCGGCTATTGCACTACCGTTTTGCGAACAGGGCACCTCAGGACTTGACACCTCTCACTATCGTCCCATTGCCCTGACCAGTGTGATCTGCAAAGTGATGGAATGAGTGGTGAATAGACGGCTTATGTTGTTCTTAGAAACACACAATAGCCTTTCCCCTCGCCAATATGGCTGTCGCAAAGGCTGCTCTACTGTAGACCCCTTGTTCCACTTAGATACGTATATTCGAAATGCCTTTGCTAACAACCACTCTGTCCTAGTGGTCTTTTTTGATCTAGAGAAGGCATATGACACCACTTGGAGGTATAACATTCTAGCCCAAGTCCACTCCTTAGGCCTCCGTGGTAATCTACCAACCTTCATCACTGCTGTCTTGTCCACTAGACATTTTCATGTCTGTATTTGCGCCTCACTTTCCTCGGACTTTGTAGAAGCCGAGGGAGTCCCACAAGGTTGTCTCCTCAGCACTAATATTTTTCTCTTAGCTATAAATGACCTACCTTCCGTTCTTCCTTTGCATATTTGGTTGTCACTTTGTTATTTACTTCGCTATAGCTTACTCGGGTGCTGACTATCTACTAGTGGCAGCCTCCCATCAGGTTGTGATAGGTCGAATCTCCCATTGGACCACTTATCACGACCTTAAATTTTCTAGCACGAAAACCCGGTTCATTACCTTCAATAGGCGTTCTCTTATTTCGGATACTCCCTTGTACTTATATGGTTCAAGTATTCCGGCATGTCATAAGGTCAAGTTTCTGGGCCAGCTCTTTGATCACCGGGTGACGTGGAGACCACTCATTTCTTCTTTAAAGACAATTTGCCATGGTCGCCTAAATCTCCTTAAAGCACACCGTTCATGTGGAGGAGATCGTCGCACTCTCCTCCATTTGCATTCTACCCTAGTCTTATCCAAGCTGGATTATGGTGACCAAATCTATTCTGCGGCCTCTCCCGCAACTCTGTCTAAGTTAGATCCCATTCATCACCAAAGTCTCCGTCTGTGCCTTGGTGTCTTTCGTTCATCCCCTGTTGAGAGCCTCTATATGGAAGCGAATGTTCCATCCTTGTCCGACAGCTGTGATGCTCATTGCCTTCTCTATTATGTTGGATCTCATAACCTCCACAATCCTTCCGTATATAAGATAGTCACTGATGTTAGTAGATGTTCTTTACTTGTTCGTCGCCCCTGTTTACTCCCCCTTTTTCTTTTTGCCTCCATTCGCTCTTGTCTTCTCTTCAGTTACCGCTTTTCAATGTTCATGTAGCATCTCACTTTTCCCTGCCCTTTGGGAAGTTCCAGCTGTTCGTGTCTGTACTTTCCCACTGCCATGCGCAAAAGCTCAACTACCCACTGTGGCTTCCCGCTCTCTTTTTCTTGACTGCTTCCGCTCTCATTCTCATGCCATCACAGTGTACACCGATGGTTCTAAGTCTTCTAACGGCATCGGATTCGCAGCAGTGTTTCCGGACAGTGTCGTGCGAGGACATTTATTATCCTCAGCTAGCATTTTTACGGCTGAATTGTGTGCCATTCTTGTGGCACTTATCCATACTGCATCTATGCCTGTGTCACCATTTGTGGTCCTTTGACTCCCTTAGTGCTTTACAGGCTATACGAACATTTGATACACATCATCCCCTAGTTCTTCGTATACAACTTTGGCTATGCCGCATCTCTAGCAAAAACAGATATTGTTTTTTGCTGGGTGCCTGGTCATGTTGACGTACAGGACAATGAACAGGCAGACACTACTGCACGGTCAGCAGTACATGACCTCCCAGTTTCATATAGAAGTGTTCTATTCACAGACTTGCTGAAATTGCTACCCATCTTCGCACCCATTGGCAACAACGTTGGTCTGATCTGCACCATAACAAACTTCAATATATTAAACTAGTATAGGAGTCTGGCTGTCTTCTTGTTATCATTGTCGAGGTTGGGAGGCTACTCTCTCACGTCTTCTCATCAGCCAAACTCTCATAAGAACATGAGGAAGAAGGAACACTGCAGCAGGCCTACTGACCCATGCGAAGCAGGTCCATGCCACCTCCCGGTTTAGAACAATGACCACCTAGTCAGGTCACTTCCACTAAAGGAATGATACGGCACCAGACCTGGTAGCACAAGCTAGTCAGGTCCAACTCACACTCACTCATGTATTTATCCAACCTATTTTTAAAGCTACACAAGGTCTTTGCATCTGTGACAGTACTCGGGAGTTTGTTCCACTCATCCACAACTCTATTACCAAACCAGTGCTTTCCAATGTCCTTCCTAAATCTGAACTTTTCCAACTTGAAACCATTGCTGCGAGTCCTGTCTTGGCTGGATGTTTTCAGCACACAATGTACATCCCCCTTATTTATTCCTGTTTTCCATTTATACACCTTTATCATATCCCCACTAATTCTACGCCTTTCTAGAGAGTGCAGATTCAGGGTCCTCAGTCTATCCTCACAGGGAAGATTTCTGATACATGGGATCAGCTTTGTCATCCTCCTCTATACGTTTTCCAGAGCATTTATATCCATTCTGTAATACGGTGACCAGAACTGAGCAGCATAATCTAAATGAGGCCTAACCAAGGATAAATAGAGATGAAGAACAACCTGAGGACTTCTATTATTTATACTTCTTGATATGAAGCCAAGGATTCTGTTAGCTTCATTGCGAACACTTATGCACTGTTGTCTTGGTTTCAGATTACTGCTAACCAGAACTCCTAAATCCTTTTCGCAATCAGTAGTATTAAGCTCTACACTATTCAATTTATAAGTGGCATGGTTATTGTCCTGTCCAACATTTAGAACTTTGCATTTGTCTATATTAAACTGCATCTGCCACTTCGACCATTGCATCAGTCTTGTGATGAATGGTTTGAAAAACCGACAAGTTGAAGATTGAGACACTTATGCAGCATATGGGAATCTTTATTCAGGAAACGTTTTCTGAATAAAGATTCCCATATGCTGCATAAGTGTCTCAATCTTCATCATTGCATCAGTCTATTCAAATCATCCTGGAGTGCACTGTCCTCAATACAATGAATTGGATGGCCTATTTTGGTAGCATCAGCAAATTTGCTTATGTCGCTATTTATTCCCTCATCTATGTCGTTTATGTAGATTGTGAACAACAAGGGGCCCAACACTGACCCCTGTGGAACTCCGTTCCTGGCATGCCCTCATTCTGATTTCTCCCCATCTATGTAACCTCTTTGCTACCTATTTGTCAATCATGTCTCTACCCAGGAAAAAATTTCTCCTCCTTTTCCGTGTGCCTTAAGTTTCCTCAATAGCCTCTGATGTGGAACTCTATCGAAAGCCTTACTGAAGTCCATATACACAATATCATATTCATTACCATGATCTACCTCCTCAAGCACCTTAGTGAAAGAAGTTAGTAAATTCGTAAGACAGGAACGCCCCTTTGTAAAACCAAGTTGAGATTCATTTATCAATTTATGCCTGTCAAGGTGGCTATGAATTGCCTCGGCAATTATTGATTCCATAAATTTTCCCACTATGGAGGTAAGGCTTATTGGTCTATAGTTCGAAGCTAAGGACCTGTCACCTGCCTTGTAAATAGACATTACATTTGCCATTTTCCACTTATCAGGTACTATGCCAGTATGTAGTGATATGTTGAGAAGAGTAGCCAAAGGTTTGCTAAGTTCCTCTTTACATTCCTTTAACACCCTTGCAAACAATTCATCAGGGCCAGTGGATTTGCTAGGTTTTAATTTCTCAATTTATCTGAGGACCATGTCACTAGTTACCGCAATTGTGCCTAGTTTTTATGGTCCTCTTCTACATAATTTATTATTTCTGGAGTTTCGCTAGTATCTTCCTAAGTAAAAACTGAGAGGAAGTAAGAATTGAAAATTTCACTCATATCCTTATCACTGTCAGTGCTTTGACCAGAGCTACAATTAAGTGGGCCTGTCTTGTCTCTAATCTTACTTTTGAATACCTGAAAAAACCTTTTTGGGTTAGCGTTCGAATCCCTTGCGACCTTAGCCTCATAATCCCTTTTTGCTCTTCTTATTCCTTTTTTTATTATTTCTCTATTTAATTGAATATATTGATTTTTTTAACTGCCCATCCCCTCTTTTGATACGCCTAAAAATGCAATGTGTCCAACTCTTGATGGTGTACCCCAGCTCTTCGTCTTTCTGGACTCCCTCCTTTCTCTCTCTTTGAATCTCATGTTGAGCTCCTCACATACGTCTCTGGCGTTTCTTGTGATCTCCCCTCCTTCCTCAGCCTGATTACCTGGTCCTTCACTTTTGTTTTTCTTCTGATATGGCTGTACAACACCTTCGGGTGAGATTTGGCATTCGCCGCTATGTCATTTGTGTACTGCTGTTGAGTCTTTCTTACCTGTGCATATTCATTTCTGGCTCTTCGACTGCTCTCCTTATTCTCCCTGGACCTTTTCCTTCTATATTTCTTCTATTCTCTAGTACACTTGGCTTTGGCGCCTCTACACCATTGGGAGAACCGAGGGTTTATCCTGGCCTTCTTGTTATTTCTGGTACCCTTGGGTTTTGTCACATATTCCATCATCTCATTTAATCACTTCCCTACTGAACCTCATGCAGGAAATTCTTCATGCCTGTATTGTCCCCTCTTGTAGTTTGTCTTCATTCGTCCTGCTTCCCTCTCCACTTGTAACTCTACTATGTATTCGAAGCTCAGAGCCACGTGGTCACTGGCCCCAAGGCATCTTTCAATTATTATGTCCACAATATCTGTACTACCAAGGTGATTACTGTATCCAGTCTTCCTGGTTCGTCCTCTTTTCTCTCTCTGGTAGTGTCCCTTAAATTTTGGTACATGAGGTTTTCCAGTACCACCTCTATCACCTTAGCCCTCCAGGTTCCTAGGCCCCATGTGGCCCCAGGTTCTCCCAATCAACTTCCTTGTGACTGAAGTCACCTACAATCAGTAGCTTTGTCCTGCTCGCATAAACCCTTCTGGCCACTTTGGATAGTGTGTTAACCATCGTTATGTTATTTTAATATCTCCTTTTGCCTCCTGCTGTTCTGTAGTGGGTTATACATCACTGCAGTTACCACCTTGGGACCTCCAGACCGAAGTGTTCCAATTATGTAGTCGCTTGCTTATCTTTTGTCTCCTCTAGCTCCTCAAAATCCCATCAGTTTATGATGAGAACTAGATTTCTGAGAGAGCTGTGATGTCCAGTGATGCCGCTTCAATTTTCTCATGCCACTCCTCCCACTTATTTGTTATTCCATTAGCATTGGTGTACCATACCTTCAGTTTCCTACCCACCACTGTGTTCTGGGCACTGTGTTCTGTGGGCACTGGGGCGTGGGGGACCTTGCAATGTGGTGTGGGATTCTACTGGATAGTGTGGGGTGGGCGCTTTGAGTGCAGATTGTGGTTTGTATTGCGAAAGTGTGATTGGCTGTGTGGTTCTGAGGGTGGGTCTGTGTGTTTTTGTGTTTGTTGCTCTACTCAGCCCTCGTTGTCCTCTGCTGACTCTATCCTTGTTTCCCTTTCTAGCCTTTTTCATTTCTGTGCCCTCTTCCTCAGCTGCTGTCATTCTGTTCTTGTTTTCTCATGGTCTAGGAACACCCTTTGAATGTTGATTCCTTCAGGCATGTTTTCTATTGCAGGATCCTGTTCTGCACCGTTTCTGTCTTGAAAATCAGTTTGATTGGCCGATGTCTCCACTTTGAGTAACCCCCTATTCTCTGAAAATTTATTATCTCAGTCATGTCCTCTTTGCCAATTTCAGTGTTGATGTTTCCAATCTTTTGGTTTTTCTTTCTGTTGTCTTTCATTGTGTGTCCTCCATTAACTCTCATGAAACCCATGAATGAAGACAGACCTCTCCCTCTCCTCCTCCCATTGCCTTTCCCTCTGTGTGTCTGTTGGGTCTTGTTTGTACATAGTCATTGTCCCCTTTATTTTTTCCTGCAACTCTTAGTGGCTTGGTAGTGCCTCTGTATGGGATCTGTCATCTCCTCTACCTGCACCCTCCTCACTTACTGCTGCCCTTGTTCCTAACAGGTCTTTCCCTTCATTCCTCTACCTTGCTTGGTGGACTGATAGGGCCTTAGCGTAAGTCTTTTCTCCTGCCTTTCCATTGGGCCCTGTTGGGCTGCTTCATATGCGATGTTTCCTCTGGCCACTGGTCCTGTAACTCACTTCAGCTTATTTACCTCATATTCTAGGACCTGTATCTTGGCTTCTGCAGTATCAGCTTGCAACTCTCATTTCTTCTTCTCTGCCTCCATCCTCTTCTCCATTTTCACAGAAAGCACACTTGGTTTGCTCTCCCATTCTTGTTCCATCGTTTTACATTGCTCCTCCATCCGTTGTTTCTTTGCAGTCCCGTCTTCCTCCGATTTCCTGAGCCTTCAACTTCCCCTCTGGGCCCCATTATTTTTCTATTGGGTTAGATCTTGTAGTGTGTGTGTGTACTCACCTATTTGTACTCGAGACATAGCTCCTGGCCCTGCCTCTTTACTGATTACTACTAGGTCCTCTTTCTGTGCTCCATGAGCTTTATCATACCTCATCTAAAAGTGTGTATGGTTCCTGCCATATCACTTGCCTTTTTTTTATTGAATTAGATTTTGTACTATGTGTGTGTGCTGTTTGTGTGTGTGTGAGATTGTAAAAATTATAAGGAAATAAGTTTACTGAGTATGCCAGGTAAAGTGTATGGTAGGGTTTTTATTGAAAGAATTAGATGTAAGACAGATCAGGATTGTAGATGAACAAGGAGGCTTTAGAATGGGTAGGGGATGTGTAGATCAAGCGTTCACATCGAAGCATATATGTGAAAAGTATTTAGATAGAAAAGTTTTCATTGTATATATGGATTTCTAAAAGACATATGATAAGATGTATAGTGTATAGAATAGGTAGTATTTACTAAATACTGAAACGTTTTTATGAGGATAGTGAGTCTCAGGCTAATGTGTGTAGGAGAGAGGGACATTACTTCCCAGTAAAAGTAGGCCTTGGACAGGGGTACTTAATGTCACCATGGTTGTTTAACATATTTATAGATGGAATTGTAAAAGTAAATGCTAGGGTCTTAGGGAGAGGGGCGGGATTAAATTAGTGCAAATGAAGCGCAAAATGGGTTAGTTTACGAGTTTGGGAGGGTGTGTAAAGAAGAAAGTCGAAAGTGAACACATATAAGAGTAAAGAATAAAGAATAAAAAAAGAATAAAGATTTTATTTCTTTGTGATGGTTACAATGTTTAGGTACAATTTTGGTTTGCTAAGGACTGTACAAAGAAAGCCACTAACATGCCGGGGCATTTCGGGCAGTAAGGTGATGAGGATATCAAACGATTTAGATCAAGAAAATTTGGATATCACAGTGGATGGAGGGAGTATTGAAGAAGTGAATGTGTTCAAATATTTGGGAGCTGACATGTAAGCTTTATGAAGGACGAGGTTAACCACAGAATTGATGAAGGAAAAAAGGCGAGTGTGAAGAGGTGGGTGTGAAGCATTGGTTGTAAATGCTGCAGCAAGGAGGAGTCCGGAGGCAGTGGAGATGTCGTGTAAAAGGGCAATGTTTGGTGTAAATATAATGCAGAGAATTCGTAGTGAGGAAATTAGGAGGTGGTGTGTATTAGTCAGAGGGCTGAAAAGGGGTTGTTGAGGTGGTCTTGTCATTCAAAGTAGAATGACTTTTAGAGCGTATAAATCTGTAGTGGAAGGAAAATGGAATAGGGGTTGTCCTAGGAGAGTTTGGACCAAGGGGGTGAAGGAGGGGGCGAGGGGCTTGGAGTTTCAGCAAGCGTGCATGACCGTGTTGGATAGGAGTGGATAGAGACAAATTATTTTTAGGACCTAACGAACTGTTGGAGTGTGAGCACGGTAATATTTTGTGAAGGGATTCAGGGAAACCAGTTAGCCGGACTTGAGTCCTGGAGGTGGGAAGTAAAATGCCTGCAATTTAAACGAAGGGTTTGTAATATTGGCAGTTTGGAGAGACACCTAAACTATGGTATCAGAGCAACTCTGCAAAGACGGTGATTATGTATGAGTGATGGTGAAAGTGGTGAACAATTATGAAAGTTTTTTCTTTCTATTAGTTTTTTTTTTTTTGGGGGGGGGGGGGCACCCAGCCGTTTCTGAACCTTGGTAAGAAACGGCTGATGTGTTAAATATATATATATATATATATATATATATATATATATATATATATATATATATATATATATATATATATATATATATATATATATATATATATTAACACGTCAGCCGTTTCGTACCAAGGTTGAGAAACGGCTGGGTGACCCAAAAAAAAACCTAAAAGAAAAAAAAACTTTATATATGCATGCAAAACAACCACGGGGGAGTAGAATGATATCTCTAGGCCTTTCGTGTTGCAATCATTACATCATCAGGAGCTTGCAAAATTGCAGGAAAGTGGCTGGTGTCCAGCAAATTATGTTCCCCGAGGACCGCCTTTACTGGAGTGAGAGAGGGAGAAAGGATAGAGTACCAGAAGTGACCAGGCACCAACATTACCTATACTTTGAAGGATGAATATTATAGAGTTAAAAAAAATCCCACAAACATTGCTATTGTAATAACCTAAACAAAATTAACGTGGCAACAATTAAAAATTCGGTCATATTCTGCTATGACATTTGTAACTTTAAATACATTGTCAGTGATATAGAAATCACTGGCAATTATATCCTCCCCGCCTAGGACAACGTGTCCCTTTAAATTACAAGAGAAAACCGTACCATATAGAGGGGAGACTTCTAAAAAGTTATGTAGAGGAAATATGGCTCATTAAAATCAACTCATTAAGGGGAAGACATCTGTAATAACACGAAAGCCAGCCAAAGATATTCATCCCACATAATTCTGAGGAAACTGCAGGAAAACTAAAATATAGGTCCTAATTCCTCGGTGTAGCACTACATTTAAGACAGTCTGATGCATTCGTATAAGAGCCCAATTTTAAACTGTTTACTATTGCCTCAACTAAAAATGCATCTAATTTGAACAGTCCATCACTGATATTGTATAATGACCGCTTATCATACTTAATAATTGCCGATTCTACAATATTCCTTTCAAGCCTAGTTTGCTGGGTTATTACAAGCTCTAATATGGTTGAAAATCGCGTACGACTCCTGTGCTATACGTATCGAATAACGGTGCTGGAACATTCTCACCTCCAATGACTCTCTAGTTAGTCCCAAATAGGAGAGACAGCAACCATTACAACCAATTCTGTAAACACCACCAACACGTTGCTGAGATGTATTCTTTATCAAGATGCTTCTAACAGTCCGTGAATTTTTAAATACTACTTGTATATTAAATCTTCTAAGAGCATTCGGCAGGATAGATAAATTCTGGTTATATGGGAGGACCAGCACATTCTTGGTCTGAGGTGTTATCTTAGGTTCTGTTCAATAATACGTTTTCTTAGGAGCCAGCAAGGTAAATACCATAAATACTTTAGGATATAGCAGTTTTATGCCAATGTCAAATATTTTCCTAATTTCTTCTAGTAACTCCGGACTGTACGCTCTATAGGCTCTCAAAAACATAGTAAGAATGTATGAGCACACATTGGTAGCCTTCCTATATACTGTAAACTTAAACTTTCTATCATCTCGGTGTATCACACATCTAAGAATGGAAGTTTACAGTCCACCTCTTTCTCCACGGTGTATTTAATAGATGGGACTAAGATGTTAAGTCTTGGTAAAAATGTATCAAGGGCCATATCATTTGACCAAAGACACAAGTTGTCATCCACATATCTGAACCATTTAGATCTACATGGCAGGATATCTTTCAACCGGTTTAGCCTCGAAAAATTTCATGTACAGATTGCTCAATAAGGGAGACAACGGATTACCCATCGCCATTCCCTGTTTTTGAGCATAATTTTCCTCAAGCTCAAAGTTTCCAAGTACACACAGCTTTATGAATTCAATAATGGTATTTTTATCATACGGCACAGAGAACTCATCTAATTCTTTTTCCAAATAAGATAGCAAGTTGGGAACAGAGACTTTCGTGAACAAAGTAGTGACATCAAAACTGACAAGTATAAAATCATTAGACATGTTGATATTTTGCAATTTGTTGATGAGCTCAACATTATTTTTTAAGTGGGTTTCAGAAATGTTGCCAAGCAAAGGAGTTTATATTTTTACCGACCATTTTGACAAAGCATCTAATGCCGATCCTACAGATCTAATTTTAGGTTTGGCTGGAAAACCTGGCTTGTGGGTTTTAATCAAACCTTACATGTAAGGGAGAGTCACAGACCTCGCCGATAACTGTTTAATTAACTGTTCACTGTAAACAGTTTATCTAAGAGTTTTAAGAAACATATAATGGCTGAAAAGTGAACTCAGTTATTTATCGTAAATTTAAAATTTACAGAAAACCTACAAATAACTGTTCCTATGTACACTATTATTCTTCACATCAAGATAGAGTTAAACTGTCTGTTTTCTCGTCAATGTTTTTGAGAGCTTTACGAATTTGTAGTCCAGAGTTCATAGATGAGGAAATATCCAAAATTTATGAAATAGGTAATGATTTAAAATACCCAAAAAACATAATTGATAAATCTTTTAAAATTGCTAGAAATACTTTTTACAATCCAAAAAGGGACAACCAGCCTTATTCAACTAAAAATATGTTGGTTCTCCCTTACTGTGAAAACTTGTTTCATATACCTTCTCTTCTTAGGACTTTTAATATCAAAGTTGTATTTAAAAATCTTGATAGGGTAAAAAAAACTTTTGATAAAGAATTCCCCCCAAAATGCTCACGGATGTGTCTATAAGATTCATCGTAAAATTTGTGATAAAGTTTATTACGGTCAAACTGGTAAAAATCTCAAACTAGATTAAAACAACATAAATATAGCATTAGAACTGGACAAGATTCCAATGCTCTGTTTATTTATGTGAGAGATTTTAACCATCTAATTGATTTTCAAAAAGTTGAGAAAGTTGTATCAAGCAAGACCCTGAATCTTGTTTCATAAAAAGCAGTTTTGACAATAATATGAATATTTCCTTTGGTTTATATGAATTAGACTCATTTATAATTAATAGAATTTGGGAAGAATTTAATAATACATAAGACAATAATAAACTTTAAAATTCTTAATTCTTGGGTAGAATAGTTTGTTTGAGGGTTGTGTGAAGGACCTGTCTAGTTCGGCCAGCAGACCTGCTACAGTGTTATCTTTCTTATGAGTCGCACGTCAGGTGTTGCTTTGTTGTGGGATGTGATAGTGAGTTGTGGTCTAGACCCTTTATATGCCTTCCTTTGATGCATTACTTTTATTGTTCCTTGAACATCAACCAAATCTTTCAGTGGGCTGCAGAAAACAATATGAAGTTCAACGATGAGAAATTTCAATTACTCAGATATGGTAAACATGAGGAAATTAAATCTTCATCAGAGTACAAAACAAATTCTGTCCACGAAATAGAGCGAAACACCAACGTCAAAGACCTGGGAGTGATTATGTCGGAGGATCTCACCTTCAAGGACCATAACATTGTATCAATCGCATCTGCTAGAAAAATGACAGGATGGATAATGAGAACCTTCAAAACTAGGGAGGCCAAGCCCATGATGACACTCTTCAGGTCACTTGTTCTATCTAGGCTGGAATATTGCTGCACTCTAACAGCACCTTTCAAGGCAGGTGAAATTGCCGACCTAGAAAATGTACAGAGAACTTTCACGGCGCGCATAACGGAGATAAAACACCTCAATTACTGGGAGCGCTTGAGGTTTCTAAACCTGTATTCCCTGGAACGCAGGAGGGAGAGATACATGATTATATACACCTGGAAAATCCTAGAGGGACTAGTACCGAACTTGCACACGAAAATCACTCACTACGAAAGCAAAAGACTTGGCAGACGATGCACCATCCCCCCAATGAAAAGCAGGGGTGTCACTAGCACGTTAAGAGACCATACAATAAGTGTCAGGGGCCCGAGACTGTTCAACTGCCTCCCAGCACACATAAGGGGGATTACCAACAGACCCCTGGCAGTCTTCAAGCTGGCACTGGACAAGCACCTAAAGTCAGTTCCTGATCAGCCGGGCTGTGGCTCGTACGTTGGTTTGCGTGCAGCCAGCAGCAACAGCCTGGTTGATCAGGCGCTGATCCACCAGGAGGCCTGGTCACAGACCGGGCCGCGGGGGCGTTGACCCCCGAAACTCTCTCCAGGTAAACTCCAGGTAATAATGTGAGTAGTCACGAAAGCGCTTGGAATTTCTCTATTCTTTCAGAGTGGTTGTTTAGCATATATATATATATATATATATATATATATATATATATATATATATATATATATATATATATATATATATATATATATATAATGTCGTGGCGAATATGTAGAACTGGTCAATTAGCAAGAACTCTTATACGTTTAAAGATATATTTTTTTCATTAATGTTGATGTAAAAATTTATAATTTTGCACCAAAAGGAACTTAGAAAACTTGCCTAACTTTATTATAACAAGTGCAATTTATTTTAGCTTAACCCAACTAAATATATTTTATATTTGTTTACAATAATTAAATACTAAACAAACACAGTGATATATATTTTTTTCGTTAGGTTCAAAATGATTTTGGCGAAATTATTGCATACACAAATTTTCACTTGTCCTATATGGCAAGATGAACGTTGCTATTTAAGCCAAGATCGCAAATTCTGCCTATTCGGCACGACATATATATATATATATATATATATATATATATATATATATATATATATATATATATATATATATATGTCGTGCCGAATAGGCAGAACTTGCGATCTTGGCTTAAATAGCAACGTTCATCTTGCCATATAGGACAAGTGAAAATTTGTGTATGCAATAATTTCGCCAAAATCATTCTGAACCTAACGAAAACAATATATTTCATTGTGTTTGTTAAGTATTAAATTACTGTAAACAAATCTAAAATATATTTAGTTGGGTTAGGCTAAAATAAATTGTTCTTGTTATAATAAGGTTACGTAAGTTTTCTAAGATTCTTTTGGTGCAAAATTAATTTTTTTACATTAACATTAATGAAAAATATATAGCTTTAAACGTATAAAAGAAAATTTCAGAAAGGACTTAATTTTAAATGAGTTCTTGCTAATTGCTTTCATGACAAGGAGACTGCCCGTCTACAAGCTGTGAACGCAGCTCAATCCGCGGACTTCCTCCAAACAGTTCCTATATCGGCAATGGGAATGCTCCTCGACCCTATGACCCTCTGTATTGCAGTGGCTTTGTGCCTTGCTGCCCCAATTCACACGGAATATACGTGTATTTGCGGCAATGCGCAAGTTGACCAATATGGTCTACATAATCTTAACTGTTCCAAAACCAAGGGCTGGCATGCAAGACACAATGAGGTCAACGACATCATAAAGGCAACTCTTGCTTCAGTTGGATGCCCAGCTGAGAGGGAGCCCTGATCACTATCAGCCAACAATACCCACAACCCAGCAAACCACCACGATGGGATCACCATCTATCCTTGGAAGAATGGCAAGCTCTTAGCATGGGACTATACCTGTGTGTCCACACTGGCTGACACCTACATCCATCACAGTGTGGGGCGAGAGTGAAGAGCTGCTGATTATAGAGAGTACAAGATCGGCAAGTACAGGGAAATAAGCCAACAGTATCAATTTGTCCCAGTGGGATCAGAGACCTTGGGATCATGGGGGAAATGAGTCTGGAACTCGGTTCCAGACTCATCGAAACCACCAGGGATCCAAGAGCAGCCACTTTCATGTTCCAGCGCCTCAGCATGGCCATCGAGAGGGGAAATGCTTGCTGCACACTGGGCTCACGTCCGGCTTCGGAGGAACTGGAGGAGATTCATAACCTTTGATATATTGTACCAATGTATTCATGTTTGTGTTTTCTATCAGTGTATTCTGTCTATTAATAAAGTTCACATGTAGCATAGAGATATAAGGGGTGGCAGGAGGAGAAAATATTCAAACAGCTCCGGGGAGAACCTTGAGTTTTCTCTGAGGTACGTTTATTGTCTTCTCTGAGAATGAGGGACCCCAGTAATATATATATATATATATATATATATATATATATATATATATATATATATATATATATATATATATATATATATATTATTAGCACACTGGCCGATTCCCACCAAGGCAGGGTGGCCCGAAAAAGAAAAACTTTCACCATCATTCACTCCATCACTGTCTTGCCGGAAGGGTGCTTTACACTACAGTTTTTAAATTGCAACATTAACACCCCTCCTTCAGAGTGCAGGCACTGTACTTCCCATCTCCAGGTTTCCCTGAATCCCTTCATAAATGTTACTTTGCTCACACTCCAACAGCACGTCAAGTATTAAAAACCATTTGTCTCCATTCACTCCTATCAAACACGCTCACACATGCCCGCTGGAAGTCCAAGCCCCTCGCACACATAACCTCCTTTACCCCCTCCCTCCAACCTTTCCTAGGCTGACCCCTACCCTGCCTTCCTTCCACTACAGACTGATACGCTCTTGAAGTCATTCTGTTTCGCTCCATTCTCTCTACATGTCCGAACCACCTCAACAACCCTTCCTCAGCCCTCTGGACAACAGTTTTGGCAATCCCACACCTCCTCCTAACTTCCAAACTACGAATTCTCTGCATTATATTCACACAACACATTGCCCTCAGACATGACATCTCCACTGCCTCCAGCCTTCTCCTCGCTGCAACATTCATCACCCATGCTTCACACCCATATAAGAGCGTTGGTAAAACTATACGCTCATACATTCCCCTCTTTGCCTCCAAGGACAAAGTTCTTTGTCTCCACAGACTCCTAAGTTCACCGCTCACCCTATTCCCCTCATCAATTCTATGATTCACCTCATCTTTCATAGACCCATCCGCTGACACGTCCACTCCCAAATATCTGAATACATTCACCTCCTCCATACTCTCTCCCTCCCATCTGATATCCAATCTTTCATCACCTAATCTTTTTGTTATCTTCATAACCTTATTCTTTCCTGTATTCACTTTTAATTTTCTTCTTTTACATACCCTACCAAATTCATCCACCAACCTCTGCAACTTCTCTTCATAATCTCCCAAGAGCACAGTGTCATCAGCAAAGAGCAGCTGTGACAACTCCCACTTTATGTGCGATTCTTTATCTTTTAACTCCACGCTTCTTGCCGAAACCCTCGCATTTACTTCTCTTACAACCCCATCTATAAATATATTAAACAACCACGGTGACATCACACATCCTTGTCTAAGGCCTACTTTTACTGGGAAATAATTTCCCTTTTTCCTACATACTCTAACTTGAGCATCACTATCCTCGTAAAAACTCATCACTGCTTTCAGTAACCTACCTCCTACACCATACACTTGCAACATCTGCCACATTGCCCCCCTATCCACCCTGTCATATGCCTTTTCCAAATCCACAAAAAACTCTTTAGCCTTATCTAAATATGAATATTTTATTACACAGTATGGTACAAAAGATTTACGAGTTACATTGCTGGTATTTAGATGGCATATACAGTACATGAGGTGTGAGAGATTCATGTCTAGTACATATTGTTACGAGTGTGTCACTGATTATAATCCGAAAATCTCATCTATTTCCTCGGAGCTGGGGTGCATGCCAAGAGGTACAGTCGGCATTACCCCTCTGAACAGCAGTGCTGAGTCGCTGAAACAATAAGCTAGCTGTCCTGGGATCCCTAGTTACCCTGATTAGTCTTTTGCCTGACACCTTAAGGAACTTAGATGCACTCTTTGCCCATGAGCCGAGAGTCTTCGATCCTATTACCTGGAGTTTACCTGGAGAGAGTTTCGGGGGTCAACGCCCCCGCGGCCCGGTCTGTGACCAGGCCTCCTGGTGGATCAGAGCCTGATCAACCAGGCTGTTGCTGCTGGCTGCACGCAAACCAACGTACGAGCCACAGCCCGGCTGATCCGGAACTGACTTTAGGTGCTTGTCCAGTGCCAGCTTGAAGACTGCCAGGGGTCTGTTGGTAATCCCCCTTATGTGTCCTGGGAGGCAGTTGAACAGTCTCGGGCCCCTGACACTTATTGTATGGTCTCTTAACGTGCTAGTGACACCCCTGCTTTTCATTGGGGGGATGGTGCATCGTCTGCCAAGTCTTTTGCTTTCGTAGTGAGTGATTTTCGTGTGCAAGTTCGGTACTAGTCCCTCTAGGATTTTCCAGGTGTAAATAATCATGTATCTCTCCCTCCTGCGTTCCAGGGAATACAGGTTTAGGAACCTCAAGCGCTCCCAATAATTGAGGTGTTTTATCTCCGTTATGCGCGCCGTGAAAGTTCTCTGTACATTTTCTAGGTCGGCAATTTCACCTACCTTGAAAGGTGCTGTTAGTGTGCAGCAATATTCCAGCCTAGATAGAACAAGTGACCTGAAGAGTGTCATCATGGGCTTGGCCTCCCTAGTTTTGAAGGTTCTCATTATCCATCCTGTCATTTTTCTAGCAGATGCGATTTATACAATGTTATGGTCCTTGAAGGTGAGATCCTCCGACATGATCACTCCCAGGTCTTTGACGTTGGTGTTTCGCTCTATTTTGTGGCCAGAATTTGTTTTGTACTCTGATGAAGATTTAATTTCCTCATGTTTACCATATCTGAGTAATTGAAATTTCTCATCGTTGAACTTCATATTGTTTTCTGCAGCCCACTGAAAGATTTGGTTGATGTCCGCCTGGAGCTTTGCAGTGTCTGCAATGGAAGACACTGTCATGCAGATTCGGGTGTCATCTGCAAAGGAAGACACGGTGCTGTGGCTGACATCCTTGTCTATGTCGGATATGAGGATGAGGAACAAGATGGGAGCGAGTACTGTGCCTTGTGGAACAGAGCTTTTCACCGTAGCTGCCTCGGACTTTACTCTGTTGACGACTACTCTGTGTTCTGTTAGTGAGGAAATTATAGATCCATCGACCGACTTTTCCTGTTATTCCTTTAGCACGCATTTTGTGCGCTATTACGCCATGGTCACACTTGTCGAAGGCTTTTGCAAAGTCTGTATATATTACATCTGCATTCTTTTTGTCTTCTAGTGCATTTAGGACCTTGTCGTAGTGATCCAATAGTTGAGACAGACAGGAGCGACCTGTTCTAAACCCATGTTGCCCTGGGAACAAACATATAATGATGGGCAAGTTTTCCTTATTTTCTAGACATTTGGGACTCCCTGAAGCTCGCAGCTGCCCCTCCTTCCTCCCTGTAGTATTGGAGATAGGTAAAAGCAAAGGTAGATGCACATATGTAGTCCTACACCACTTGCTTGCCGTCTGTCCAGGCTTGAAGGGTGATGCAATCTGGACGCTTTTGGCTGCCATCAGATCTGCATAGTTGAGGTAGTTTCCATATTGCTGGGCTTCCAGTTTTTGTGAGGCTCCTCGTAATAATGTTATTAACCTCTTCATGGCTTGCAATCTTTCTCCCTGATTTAGGGCACACATGACATGCATTATGCAAAAATCGCGAATAAACGATACAAGATTCAAAACAGCCACATGGGGACTGAATGATAGCTCTAGGTTTTTCGTATTCCGATCAACATATCGTCAGGAGCTTGCAATGTTGCAGAGAAGAGGAGGAAGTCCAAAGAAATACGATCACGGTGAGTGCCTTTCCTGGAATGAGGCGGCCAGCTGGAGGCTTCCTTCAAGCAAAGGCGCTTCCAGGTTGTTTTTCACAATTTTATGCATAGAGAAACGTATCAAAAACAATTCTATCATACATACACCTACTCATACTTGCTGTCTAGTTTCATTTTTAGTTTTCAACATCCTAACAGACTGTCCTGTTTGTCAGAGAGCACAGAATTTACCTCCGGCGTCATCACTGCTCTAAAGCCCTGACTTCATCTGACCTCCTCGCTGACAGCCTCACCTTTGACGCAGACCTCGCTGACAGCCTCACCTTTGACGCAGACCTCGCTGACAGCCTCACCTTTGACGCAGACTCCCTCTATGTTACCGACAACTTTATTACACCGCATTAGTTATACTTTCCTTTAGTACTCATCGCCCTGTTTTTGGCATACTCCTCATCCTCGTTGGTCTCTGTTCTTCCATGTTACACCTTTTGGACATCTTACCCTGCAATGCTTTATGACCCTTGTGAGTTTAGTGCTTAGTTTTAGTTATAATAACACTCATTAATATGCATACCCATTCATAATTTATATTTTTCCGCATTAGAAATTATGACTGGTTTGTACTAATTCTTTTGCGTGCAGTAATGGATCCTCAGGTACAACATGACTACGATTCATTCCCCAGGTAATGTTTAATTCCTACAGATTTATCGTTTCTTACTAAATGCATTAATAATCCCAGTCTCCACCACAGGCGTTAACATTGCTCACCTACATAAATCGGTGGGTGTGAAACATGGGTGGAGAAAACTCCGCCCCACTAGTTACGTGATCTCTGCTGGTGATCATCAGAGGACAAAAACTGGTTCTTCGCTGCTCCAGGAAGACCAAAACATTTCCAAGACTGTTTTATTTTCCCACTGTTAAAGATGATGGCATTCCTCAGCCTGTTTTCCTACTGTCAGTGTGGTGGGTATTCAGCAGTGAAAATCTTTAATTAAACAGTGAAAATCTTTACCCACACTCAGGTGACAGAGTGGCTCTACCACCCACAGTGGTGTGTTAACACCCACAATAGGCTTTATTATTCACAGTTGGGTTTTTACTCACATTGGAGCTTTATTACCTAGCCTTATTACTCACATTGGAGCTTTATTACCTAGCCTTATTACTCACATTGGAGCTTTATTACCTAGCCTTATTACTCACATTGGAGCTTTATTACCTAGCCTTATTACTCACATTGGAGCTTTATTACCTAGTCTTATTACTCACATTGGAGCTTTATTACCTAGTCTTATTACTCACATTGGAGCTTTATTACCTAGTCTTATTACTCACATTGGAGCTTTATTACCTAGTCTTATTACTCACATTGGAGCTTTATTACCTAGCCTTATTACTCACATTGGAGCTTTATTACCTAGCCTTATTACTCACATTGGAGCTTTATTACCTAGCCTTATTACTCACATTGGAGCTTTATTACCTAGCCTTATTACTCACATTGGAGCTTTATTACCTAGCCTTATTACTCACATTGGAGCTTTATTACCTAGCCTTATTACTCACAATGGAGCTTTATTACCTAGCCTTATTACTCACATTGGAGCTTTATTACCTAGTCTTATTACTCACATTGGAGCTTTATTACCTAGCCTTATTACTCACATTGGAGCTTTATTACCTAGCCTTATTACTCATATTGGAGCTTTATTACCTAGCCTTATTACTCACATTGGAGCTTTATTACCTAGTCTTATTACTCACATTGAAGCTTTATTACCTAGCCTTATTACTCACATTGGAGCTTTATTACCTAGCCTCATTACTCACAATGGAGCTTTTCATCAACATTGGGGTTAACGAAGCATCTGACGTTATACTGTAGGTGAAATCTTAACAAAAAAATAATAAATGTTTATTTCCTAGAAAAGTTTATAATGTATGGTTTGCATATTATAAAATATTAATTACAAAGAAGGCCACTAGCAGGCCTAGGCATTTCTGGCAGAATATATTAATTACAAAGAAGGCTACTAGCAGGCCTAGGCATTTCTGGCAGAATATATTAATTACAAAGAAGGCCACTAGCAGGCCTAGGCATTTCTGGCAGAATAATCCCAATTCTTAGTCTATATTGACACAGGTTGTGGAGCAGCAAATTTTAAAATATCTTGTTTCATACTAGGTACATTTTAATGTATCTTATTTCATATTAGGTAACTGAAGTAATTAGATTTATAATAATGATAAAGTATATAACGTATAACAATATTACAATTAGTAAATTTATTGGTGGGAATCGTAAGACTTGGCATAATACACTGTTTTTATTAAAGCTCTTATATTGGGAGAGTTTCTTAGGTAAACTTAGGGATAACTTAAGATTTATTAGGCAGTAGCTATATTAAGAATTTTATGTTTACAGTCATTTGGGTGAGTGTAAGTGTAAATTAGGGAAAATTACAGATTTCGGGAGTAAATCTATTTTGTTTTGGATGTGTGCATGATACGAATAAGTGAATAAGTGAAACCATACCCCCGGCCGGGATTGAACCCGCGGTCATAGAGTCTCAAAACTGCAGCCCGTCGCGTTAGCCACTAGACCAGCTATGGTGTAGAAATATACCTAGTTGGATGAATCTTATGTGGCTAGCTGGTCTAGTGGCTAACACGACGGGCTGGAGTTTTGAGACTCTATGACCGCGGGTTCAATCCCGGCCGGGGTATGGTTTATTTGCAATCGTGTCATTACGATTTCTTAAGTCATGTTGACGGCAGTGAAGGGACTTGAGCTAGAGTTCGTCACGGCCACGCTAGCTGGAGATTCGTCTGTAAAAACTTGCATTTGTGGTCACAGAGGTGCCTGTGCTAACTTTCCTATGGTGTAGAAATATACCTAGTTGGATGAATCTTATTGTGGCTAGCTGGTCTAGTGGCTAACGCGACGGGCTGGAGTTTTGAGACTCTATGACCGCGGGTTCAATCCCGGCCGGGGGTATGGTTTGTTTGCAATCGTGTCATTACGATTTCTTGAGTCAAGTGAATAAGTGATTTTGCTATAGCTGATGATGGGGTATGTTAGGGAGATAAGATGTTTTTTTAACGGTAGTTTTCAAAATGGTGAATGAATCTGCACTTCTAGAGTTTTCAGTCAGGGAGTTCCAGATTTTAGGCTCTTTTATGTACATTGAATTTTTGATTAGATTTAGCATGACAGAAAAAGTCATAGAGATTTTTGTGTCTGGTATTGTGCCTATTGGGTCCAGTCACTACTATCAAAAAAGCATTTTAGTTCAGGCATAATATTGGTATGTATGATTCTGTAAATGTACGTTGCACAGTAGTAAGTGTGGGTGTTCTGTACAGTGAGTAAGCTTAGGTCTTTGAAGAGTGGAGGTGTGTTGATTAGTATTGGATTGTGTGATAATTCTCACTGCGGCTTTTTGTTGGGTTATTATTGGCTTTAGGTGAGTTGCGGAAGTTGATTCCCAGGCACAAATAGCTTAGGTGGGGTAGGGATAGATGAGTGAATAGTATAGTGTGAGAAGGGCTGATTGTGGTACATAGTAACGTATGTTAGAGAGGATCCCAACCGTTTTGAATACTTTTTTTTTTTTTTTTTTTTTGGTTATCTGTGGGATATGGGTGTTGAATTTCAGGCTGCTGTCAAGGTGTAGGACCAGGAATTTGCTCTCATTATGTTTAGCAATAAGAGTGTTGTCAGCTATAATGTTCAGTTGTCCAACACCTATTCTGTTCCCAAACATGTTAGAGAAGGTTTTGTCAGTATTAAGAGTAAGTTTATTAGCAGTTATCCAGGTTGATATTTTTATTAGCTCTTCGTTAACAATGGTGTTGAGTGAGGCAAGCTTAAGGTGGGAGATGACATAAGTCGTGTCGTCAGCAAATAGAATAAATTTCAGGTGTTGTGGTACATTGGGAAGATCATTGATGCATAAAAGTAAGAGCAGGGGACCAGGGACACTTCCCTGTGGCACTCCGGTATCCAGTGGTCTAGTTAACGAGGTTGTCTCCTTAATAGATACGTATTTACACCTGTTAGTAAGGTTGGATTTGAAATATGTAAGTGCGTGGCTTCTTATACTATGTAAAATAAAAGATTTTCCTGGCTTGAATCTATTGTTAATCACTGTGTTACAAATGATGTCAGTTACCATAAAAGTTGTATATGAAAGAAAAAAAATTAGAAGCCTCCCAGCCCTTTTCCTTTCTTTCCCTAGGAATATTTTATTACAGTTTGTTTTCCTTAAATTCATGTTAAACTTTAACATGCTGCAGTACGTTTTCACAGTCGGTAAAAAATTAGCACTCAAAGTGTAAGAAAACAGGTTTCAAGTGAAGAAACTGTTGGACATATACTGTTGGGAATTTTTAATTGTTTTCACTGGGCTCGATTCGGTGTATGCTGTCAGTGGCCCTATATACCCCAACAACAACAATTGTTTTCACTGTTTTAATATTGCTTAAAAATAATAAGAGGAAAATAATAAAGCATGGATCAATGTAAAACTTTAATAATTATCACCGTAATATATCATCAAATAAAGATTTAAATATTTTTATACTAGTAATATTACACGATTACCATTTCTCAATGTCGAATGTAATGAATATTTATTTTCAAGATTATTTAAAATTTGACCAGAAATTATCTCAGACCAACAAAGTAAGAACAATTACAAACTGCACTTTTAGGCCAAAAACAATATAACGTAGCTTAGAATCACATCAAAGACAGTCACAGACATGCTAATTGTGGACGTGTCATTATTTAAGGTAAGTGCTTTGTTTATGGTGAACGTGCTTTTGATCCAAGATAATGGTAGAATTCTTTCCTTGGATCGGAAGTGATTGCAATCAATGTGTGTGTGTGTGTGTGTGTGTGTGTTTGTGTGTGTGTGTGTGTGTGTGTGTACTCACCTATTGGTGGTTGCAGGGGTCGAGACTCAGCTCCTTGCCCCGCCTTTCCGCTGATCGCTACTAGGTCCCCTCTCTCCCTGCTCCATGAGCTTTATCATACCTCTTCTTAAAACTATGTATGGTTTCTGCCTCCACTACATCACTTGCCAGACTATTCCACTTTCTGACAACTCTATGACTGAAGAAATACTTCCTAACATTCCTATGACTCATCTAAGTCTTCAGCTTCTAATTGTGACCCTTTGTTTCTGTATTCCATCTCTGGAACATCCTGTCTCTGTCCACTTTGTCCTCGCAGTATTTTATATGCTGTTATCATGTCTCCCCTAACCCTCCTGTCCTCCAATGTCGTCAGGCCGATTTCCCTTAACCTTTCTTCGTAGGACATTCCCCTTAGCTCTGGAACTAGCCTTGTTGCAAACCTTTCCACTTTCTCCAATTTCTTGACGTGCTTGATTAGGTGTGGGCTTCAAACTGGCGCCTGACGTACACGGTGTACAGAGACTTGAACGATTTCTTACTGAGGTATCGGGACGCTATTCGCAGGTTTGCCAGGCGCCCATACACTGCAGCAGTTATCTGGTTGATGTGCGCCTCAGGAGATGTGCTCGGTATTATACTCACCCCAAGCTTTGCAGTCTTTGGCTACCTAGCCTATATTCTTCTTTGCCCTTCCCCGATCTTCACGACTTGGCATTTGGCGGGGTTAATTAAATTCCAGGAGCCAGTTGCTGGACCATGCATCCAGCATGTCCAGGTCTCTTTTCAGCCCTCCTTGATCCTCATCTGATTTAATTTTCATCATTTACTCCACATCGTCTGCAAACAGGGACACTTCTGAGTCTATTCCTTCCAGCATGTCATTCACATAGTCCAAAAATAGCACTGGTCCTAGGACTGACCCTTGTGGTACCTCACTCTTCACTAGCTCCCACTGTGATACCTCATCCCGTACCATGACCCGTTGTTGCTTCCCTGTCAGGTATTCTCTGATCCATTGCAGTACCCTTCCTGTTATACGCGCCTGATCCTCTAGCTTCTGCACTAATCTCTTCTGAGGAAGTGTGTCGAAGGCCTTTTTGCAGTCCAAGAAAAGGCAATCAGCCCACCCCTCTGTCTCTTAACTTACTTCTGTTACCTTGTCATTAAACTCAAGTAGGTTTGTGACACAGAATTTGCCTTCCATGAATCCATGCTGGTTGTCGTTTATAATCTTGTTCCGTTCCAGGTGCTCCACCACCTGGTGACACTGGTCTATAGTTTAGTGCCTCTTTTCTGTCTCCTTTCTTATAAATGGGGACTACATTTGCCGTCTTCCATACATCAGGTAGTTGCCCAGTTTCAAAGGCTGTGATGAAAATTGTGGTTAGTGGCACACAGAATGTCTCGGTTCCCTCTCTAAGGACCCACGGAGAGTTGTCCGGTCCCACTGCCTTTGAGTTATCAAGGTCACTTAGCAGCTTGTGTGTGTGTGTGTGTTAGCACACACACACACACGGAAAGAGAAAGATCTGTCTTTGTTAATGGGCTCCAGGAAGATGAAAGGGAAACTTATGAAACAAAAAAGTAAGGGGAAACTGAAGCAATTGAAAGTATCATGAGAGCAATAGGAAAAGACGGAAGTTAAACACGAGAGAGAGGGGTGGAAACATTGCATTTTCTTGGACTGCAAAAAGCCTTCCACACAGTTCCTCACAAGATGTTAATGCAAATGCTAGATCAGGCACACATATCAGGAAAGGCATTGCAGTTGATCAGAGAATATCTGACAGGGAGGCAACAACGTGACAATTTGTCAGAGTTGGCGCCAGTGGCGAGCGGGGTTCCACAATGGTCACTCCTAGGACCTGTACTATTTTTGGTTTATGTGTGAATGACATGACGGAAGGGATACATTTAGAAGTGTCCCTGTTTGCAGTTGATGTGAAGTTAATGAGGAGAATTAAATCGGATGAGGATCAGGAAGGACTACAAGGAGTCCTAGACAGGCTACAAGCCTGGTCCAGCAACTGGCTCTTTGAATTTAACCCTGCCAAATGCAAAGTCATGAAGATAGGGGATGGGCAAAGAAGATCGCAGACACAGTATAGTCTATGTGGCCGAAGACTGCAAACTTCACTCAAGAAAAAAGATTTTGAGGTAAGTATAATACTGAGCACATCTCCTGAGGTGCACATCAACCAGATAACTGCTGCAGCATATGGGCGCAAGGAAAATCAAAGAATAGCGTTCCGATACCTCAATAAGGAATCGTTCAAGACTTCAAGACTTTGTACTCCATGTACGTCAGGCTCATATTGGAGTATGCAGCGTCAGTTTGGAATTTACACCTGGTCAAGAACATAAGAAAGAAGGAACACTGCAGCAGGCCTACTGGTCCATGCGAGGCAGGTCCAATTCTCGCACCGGCTTAAGCCAATGCCTTATTAACCTAGTCAGGTCAGTCACATTCACTTAAGGGAGACCTAGTAGCACAAGCTAGTCAGGTCCAACTCATACCCATCCACACCCATTCATGTATTTATCCAGCCTATTTTTAAAACTGCACAACGTCTTAGCGTCTATGATGGCACTCTGGAGTTCTACTCATCACAACTCTATTACTATACCAGTGCTTTTCTATATCCTTAGCCTGAATCTGATTTTTTCCAACTTAAAGCCATTGCTGCGAGTCCTGTCTATGCTAGATATTTTTTGCATGTTATGTACACCCCCCTGTATTAATTCCTGTTTTCCATTTATACACCTCAGTCATATCCCCACTAATTCTACGCCTTTCTAGAGCAGATTCAGGACCCTCAGTCTGCCCTCATAGGGAAGATTTCTGATACATGGGATCAACATTTTGTTATCCTTTGTACGTTTTCTAGTGCATCTTTATCCATTCTGTAATACGGTGACCAGAACTGAGCAGCATAATCCATATGAGACCTAACCAAGGATATATAGAGTTGAACAACCTGAGGACTTTTATTATTTATACTTCTTGATATGAAGCCAAGAATTCTGTTAGCTTTATTGCATATACTTATGCACTGTTGTCTTGGTTTTAGATTACTACTAACCAGAACTCCTAAATTCTTTTCGCAGTCCGTAATATTAAGATCTACAGTATTTAGTTTATATGTTGTATGGTTATTTTCCTGTCCAACATTTAGAACTTTGCATTTGTCAATATTAAACTGCATCTGCCACTTCTCCGACCATTGCATCAGTCTATTCAAATAATCCTGGAGTGTCCTATTTAGAATGAATTGGACGGCCTATTTTGGTCCACCAGGAAATTCCTTTATCTATGTTGTTTAAGTATGTCAAGAAATTAGAGAATGTGCAATGTTTGCAACAAGACTTGTCCCAGAGCTAAGGGGGATGTTCTGCGAATAAAGGTTAAGGAAAATTGGGCCGACGACTCAGGAGGACAGGAGAGAGAGGGGGATATGATAACGACATATAAAATACTGAGAAGAATCGACAAGGTGGAAAGAGACAGGATGTTCCTGAGATGGGACACAGCAACAAGGGGTCACAATTAGAATTATAATGCTCAGATAAATCACAGGGATGTTAGGAAGTATTTCTTTAGTCATAAAGTTGTCAAGAAGTGGAATTGTCTGGGAAGTGATGTAGTGGAGGCAGGATCCCTATATAGCTTTAAGAAGAGGTATGATTAAGCTCATGGAGCAGCAAGAGTGACCTAGTAGCGACCAGTGAAGAGGCGGGGCCATGCGCTGTGACTCGACCGCTGCAACCACAACTAGGTGAGTACACGTTAGGTGAATCTGGTTCAGTATAACTACCTTCCCAGTCTTACCCCCCCCCTTCCACTTGATCTTGGGTTAGCACACATATATTCCTAAAAACTTTCCATAAGACCACGTGAACCTAAGTTAGTCTAGTTACATTCCCTCTAACTTACCCCGTTCACCACTTGAATTTGGGTTACCATAGTTTCATTCCATCCTTACTCCTTACACCAGGCATCAGCATATCAACATTCCTAGTCACACCCCTACACCAGGTGAACCTGGGTTAGAATAGCAACATTCCTAGTCACACCCCTACACCAGGTGAACCTGGGTTAGCATTGCAACATTCCCAGTCATTCCCTTGCATCGGGTGAACCAGGGTTAGCATTGCAACATTTCCAGTCATACCTCTACACCAGGTGAACCTGGGTTAGCATTGCAACACTCCCAGTCACTGCAGCAGGTGAACCTAGGTTAGCATAGCAACATTCCCGGTCACACTCGTACACCAGATGAACCATTGCAACATTCGGCAAACAATCACTGGAACGTAAATTAAACTTGCTATATTTGTGATCATAGGTTTCACTGTTGCTACAAATAACGTTTTGCTAATTGTCTGGCTTCATGAGGATTCAGGTTCAGGATTCTGGCGAAATCTGAGTGAGATGATGAAAAGTGAGATGATAGGGATCATGCTATTATTATTAATATTATCAGGAGGGGCGCTAAACCCATACGTGTTATAAAGTGTATGGGGAATAATCGACATTCAGGGTCCATACAATGAAAGGTAGGATTAATCTACTTCCTTGGAATCAGATCCCTTCAAAATCATCAGGGCGCCTTTAGTAGACTAATGATATAGTCTTCACCTTTCCTTATACCGGTTACCTTCCTTATTCGGATTATTTTTCAGTGATCTCGAGACAACTTCAAAACTGATAGCAACAACGCTGGTCCGAGTTAGTCAGCAGTAAAATATTTAGTGTTAAACCACGTTTAGGTTTCTGGCCATTTTCTCCCCTCCACTGTCGTGTTTGGGAAACTACAAGAAGACCTCATGCACACACGACCGGAAATGCTCTGCAAGGACTTTTGGGTTGAACTCTCATTTCAATATTTTTTAATAGAACGTCCAGGCTCTCAGTGGACACACATAATTTACTTTTGTTGTCTCTACCGCCATAACTCACCAACTTTTTCTGATCTTCCTGGTGAAAGTCAAAACTTTGATGTATACTCTTTATGACTCTGTAATACAAGCTAACTTGCTGCACCATCTATGGTTATACATCTCCTGTGGCACTATCTCTTTCTTCCAGTAACCCCTACCTTGGCCCACTTCAACCCATCACTGCCCTGGCACACTCCAGCCCATCACTGCCCTGGCACACTCCAGCCCATCACTGCCCTTGCACACACTAGCCCATCACTGCCCAGGCACACTCTAGCCCATCACTGCCCTGGAACACTCCAGCACTTCACTGCCCTGGCACACTTCAGCCCATCACTGGCCAGGCACACTCCAGCCCATGACTGCCCTGGCGCACTCCAGCCCATGACTGCCCTGGTACGCTCAAGCCCATGACTGCCCTGGCACACTCCAGCCCATCACTGCCCTGGCACACTCCAGCACATCACTGCCCTGGCACACTCCAGTCAATCACTGCCCTGGCACACTCCAGCCCATCACTGCCCTGGCACACTCCAGCACATCACTGCCCTGGCACACTCCAGCACATCACTGCCCTGGCACACTCCAGTCCATCACTGCCCTGGCACACTCCAGGCCATCACTGCCCTGGCACACTCCAGGCCATCACTGCCCTGGCACACTCCAGTCCATCACTGCCCTGGCACACTCCAGCCCATCACTGCCCTGGCACACTCCAGCACATCACTGCCCTGGCACACTCTAGCCCATCACTGCCCAGGCACACTCCAGCACGTCACTGCCGTGGTACACTCCAGCCTATCACTGCCCTGGCACACTCCAGCACATCACTGCCCTGGCACACTCCAGCACATCACTGCCCTGGCACACTCCAGCACATCACTGCCCTGGCACACTCCAGCACATCACTGCCCTGGCACACTCCAGCACATCACTATCCTGGCACACTCCAGCACATCACTGTCCTGGCACACTCCAGCACATCAATGCCCTGGCACACTCCAGCACATCACTGCCCTGGCACACTCCAGCACATCACTGTCCTGGCACACTCCAGCCCATCACTGTCCTGGCACACTCCAGCCCTTCTCTGTCCTGGCACACTCCAGCACATCACTTCCCTGGCACACTCCAGTCCATCACTGTACTGGCACACTCCAGCACATCACTACCCTGGCACACTCCAGCCCATCACTGCCCTGGCACTCTCCAGCACATCACTTCCATGGCACACTCCAGCACATCACTGCCCTGGCACACACCAGCACATCACTGCCATGGCACACTCGAGCACATCACCACCCTGGCACACTCCAGCACATCACTGCCCTGGCACACTCCAGCACATCACTGCCATGGCACACTCCAGCACATCACTATCCTGGCACACTCCAGCACATCACTGTCCTGGCACACTCCAGCACATCAATGCCCTGGCACACTCCAGCACATCACTGCCCTGGCACACTCCAGCACATCACTGTCCTGGCACACTCCAGCCCATCACTGTCCTGGCACACTCCAGCCCATCACTGTCCTGGCACACTCCAGCACATCACTTCCCTGGCACACTCCAGTCCATCACTGTACTGGCACACTCCAGCACATCACTGCCCTGGCACACTCCAGCCCATCACTGCCCTGGCACTCTCCAGCACATCACTTCCATGGCACACTCCAGCCCATCACTGCCCTGGCACACACCAGCACATCACTGCCATGGCACACTCGAGCACATCACCACCCTGGCACACTCCAGCACATCACTGCCCTGGCACACTCCAGCACATCACTGCCCTGGCACACTCCAGTACATCACTGCCCTGGCACACTCCAGCCCATCAATGCCCTGGCACACTCCAGCACATCACTGCCCTAGCACACTCTAGCCCATCACTGCCCTGGCACACTCTAGCCCATCACTGCCCTGGCATACTCCAGCCCATCACTGCCCTGGCACACTCCAGCCCATTACTGCCCTGGCACACTCCAGCACATCACTACCATGGCACATTACAGCCCATCACTGCCCTGGCACACTCCAGCCCATCACTGCCCTGGCACACTCTAGCCCATCACTGCCCTGGCATTCTCCAGCCCATCACTGCCCTGGCACACTCCAGCCCATTACTGCCCTGGCACACTCCAGCACATCACTACCATGGCACATTACAGCCCATCACTGCCCTGGCATACTCCAGCCCATCACTGCCCTGGCACACTCCAGCCCATTACTGCCCTGGCACACTCCAGCCCATTACTGCCCTGGCACACTCCAGCCCATTACTGCCCTGGCACACTCCAGCACATCACTACCATGGCACATTCCAGCCCATCACTGCCCTGGCACACTCCAGCCCATCACTGCCCTGGCACACTAGCCCATCACTGCCCTGGCACACTCCAGCCCATCACTGCCCTGGCACACTCCAGCCCATCACTGCCCTGGCACACTCCAGCACATCACTACCATGGCACATTACAGCCCATCACTGCCCTGGCACACTCCAGCCCATCACTGCCCTGGCACACTAGCCCATCACTGCCCTGGCACACTCCAGCCCATCACTGCCCTGGCACACTCCAGCCCATCACTGCCCTGGCACACTCCAGCCCATCACTGCCCTGGCACACTAGCCCATCACTGCCCTGGCACACTCCAGCCCATCACTGCCCTGGCACACTCCAGCCCATCACTGCCCTGGCACACTCCAGCCCATCACTGCCCTGGCACACTCCAGTCCATCACTGCCCTGGCACACTTCAACCCTTCACTCCCTTAACACCTTTGCATCTCTACTGGTAGCCATGTATGGATTTATTATATTATTATACTGATTGCCTGGCACAGTACCTGTAGCCCAGCCCTGGGCCTCTCAGTGCCTGTAGCCCAGGCCTGGGCCTCTCAGTGCCTGTAGCCCAGGCCTGGGCCTCTCAGTGCCTGTAGCCCAGGCCTGGGCCTCTCAGTGCCTGTAGCCCAGGCCTGGGCCTCTCAGTGCCTGTAGCCCAGGCCTGGGCCTCTCAGTGCCTGTAGCCCAGGCCTGGGCCTCTCAGTGCCTGTAGCCCAGCCCTGGGCCTCTCAGTGCCTGTAGCCCAGGGACATCACGGTACCTGTACTCCAGGGGCCTCACAGTACCTGTAGCGCAGGGAATTCGAAGTACCCGTAGCCCAGGGGCCTCTCAGTACCTGTAGCCCAAGGGCCTCTCAGTACCTGTAGCCCAGGGGCCTCTCAGTACCTGTAGCCCAGGGGCCTCTCAGTGCCTGTAGCCCAGGGACATCACAGTACCTGTACTCCAGGGGCCTCACAGTACCTGTAGCGTAGGGGGCTCACAGTACCTGTAGCCCAGGGGCCTAACAGTACCTGTAAACCAGGGGCCCCACTATACGTGTATCCCAGGGGCCTCACAGTAACTGTAGCCCAGCGGGCTCACAGTACCTCTGCTCCAGGGACCTCTCAGTTCTTGTACTCCAGGGGCATCTCAGTACCTGTAGCCCATAGGGTTCACAGTACTCGTAGCCAAGGGGCCTCACAGTACCTGTAGCCCGGGGGGCTCACAATACCTGTAGCTCAGTGGTACACAGTACCCACTATGTGACTTGAAAGGAAAACAAATATTTAATATCATGACAGCTAGAAACTTGTCATTTCAAGGCCCATTCTTTAAATCGTACATTGGACCTCATCCAGGGACACCAGACAACAGAGACTGTGACATCTTTCACTGTCGTATCTCTCCTGGTGGAAACGTAGGATCTGACCATATCCCTGTTATAATACAACTACAAACTTCTCCATTTAGAATACCTGTACCTCCTAAACCCAATCTTAACACCCTAGGATTTGACCCCTTCAGGGCATATCTGGGTGACGATGAAATTGTGTCGTTGGAAAATCTACCTTCCACTGCAATTGACGACGCGATCAGGTCCCTTCACAATCGAATAATTGATGCTACTAATACATCTTGCCAATTAGCTTCCACAAAGATCTATCAACAATATAAACCTACGAGGGAAATTAGAGACGGTATGAGAAATCATCAAGCAGAATGTCGAAGGCATCTTCAAACGAGACATCCACCAGTAGCTACATTGCACGGATTGAGGCAAGAATTAATTAACATGATTAGTCATCACAAACGTGACTTATGGAAATTGCTAGTTCTCCAAGCTAATCAGTATAAACGTGAGCCAGCAAAATTTTTTGAGTAAGATCCGACAACTGTTAGGGGCAAAGCACAAGGCTCCTAACTACCTAATTCATACCTTCACTGATGAGGATGATGAAGATGTTGAGATTAAACCTGATGATCCACAGGACCAGGCTAATTTGATGGGTGATGTATGGGAGAAAATTCTCTCCCACAAAAACAGTCGTCGATTTAACAATAATCACTATCAGTTGGTAAATGAATGGAGAGATGAGAACTTGGATGATCTACAACCACTACCTTCCATCGATACTTCAACTCTTGAAGACGCCCACCCGCTTACTAGACCTATTACATTACTCGAGATGAGTCAGGTTATTGGAAGAATGCCCTGTAGTAAATCACGCCGTTTTCGTGCCTTGTAGTAAATCACGCTTATCGTGTCTTGTATATCACACCGTTATTGTGCCTTGTAGTAAATCACTCCGTTATTGTGCCTTGTAGCAAATCACGCCGTTATAAGAACATAAGAACATAAGAACGAAGGAACACTGCAGAAGGCCTACTGGCCCATGCGAGGCAGGTCCAAGTCCCTACCGGCTTAAGCCAATGCACCCAACCTAGTCAGGTCAGGTCACATTGACTTAAGGGAGGAACACGGCAACCGACCTGTTAGCACAAGCTATCAGGTCCAACTCACACCCACCCACATCTACTCATGTATTTATCCAACCTATTTTTAAAGCTACACAACGTTCTGGCCTCTATAACGGTACTTGGGAGTTTGTTCCACTCATCCACAACTCTATTACCAAACCAGTACTTTCCTATATCCCTCCTGAATCTGAATTTTTCCAACTTAAAACCATTGCTGCGAGTCCTGTCTAGGCTAGATATTTTCAGCACACTATTTACATCCCCTTTATTTATTCCTGTCTTCCACTTATAAACCTCAATCATATCCCCCCTAATTCTACGTCTTTCTAGAGAGTGCAGTTTCAGGGCCCTTAGTCTATCCTCATAGGGAAGGTTTCTGATACATGGGATCATCTTTGTCATCCTCCTTTGTACATTTTCCAGAGAATTTATATCCATTCTGTAATACGGTGACCAAAACTGTGCAGCATAATCTAAATGAGGCCTAACCAAGGATGTATAGAGTTGAAGAACAACCTGAGGACTCCTATTATTTATGCTTCTTGATATGAAGCCAAGGATTCTATTAGCTTTATTGCGAACACTTATGCACTGTTGTCTTGGTTTCAGATTACTGCTAACCAGAACTCCTAAATCTTTTTCGCAATCCGTAATATTAAGATCTACATTATTTAGTTTATATGTGGTTATCCTGTCCTGTAGTAAATCACACCGTTATCCTGCCCAGTAGGAAATCACGCCTTTGTCGTGCCATGTTGTAAATCACACAGTTATCGTGCCATGTAGTAAATCACGCCGTTATCGTGTCCTGTAGTAAATCGCTCCGTTATCGTGCCTTGTAAATCACGCCGTTTTCGTGCTTTGTAGTAAATCACACCATTATCGTGTGCCTGTAGTATATCACGCCGTTATCGTGCGCCTGTAGTAAATCACACCATTATCGTGCCCTGTACTAAATCACGCTGTTATCGTGCCTTGTAGTAAATCACTCCGTTATCGTGCCCTGTAGTAAATCACGCCGTTTTCGTGCCCTGTAGTAAATCACGCCGGTATCGTGGCATGTAAATCACGCCGTTATCGTGCCTTGTAGTAAATCACGCCGTTATCGTGCTCTGTAGTAAATCACGCCGTTATCGTGCCTTGTAGTAAATCATGCCGTTATCGTGCTCTGTAGTAAATCACGCCGTTATCGTGCCTTGTAGTAAATCACGCCGTTATCGTGCTCTGTAGTAAATCACGCCGTTATCGTGCCTTATAGTAAATCACGCCGTTATCGTGCTCTGTAGTAAATCACGCCGTTATCGTGCCTTGTAGTAAATCACGCCGTTATCGTGCCTTGTAGTAAATCACGCCGTTATCGTGCCTTGTAGTATATCACGCCGTTATCGTGCCTTGTAGTATATCACACCGTTATCGTGCCTTGTAGTAAATCACGCCGTTATCGTGCTCTGTAGTAAATCACGCCGTTTTCGTGTTCTGTAGTAAATCACGCCGTTATCGTGCCTTGTAGTATATCACGCCGTTATCGTGCCTTGTAGTATATCACGCCGTTATCGTGCCTTGTAGTATACCACGCCGTTATCGTGCCTTGTAGTATACCACGCCGTTATCGTGCCTTGTAGTATACCACGCCGTTATCGTGCCTTGTAGTATATCACGCCGTTATCGTGGTATGTAGTAAATCACGCTTTTAATTAATTTTTAATGTGTATTCTTTCAGTCCTTATACATGCTTTTATGCAGTAATTTAAGTGTTATCTGACACATAGTGCCATCCCACTTATATCTTTCCTTTCCTGTGTATAATATGTATTAAGAATCTATCCACTGTCTAGTCTATGCTCACTCCCGCTCCTCCGCTTTCTCTGTTCTAGTTGAAGATTGAGACACTTATGCAGCATATGGGAATCTTTATTCAGGAAACGTTTCGCCACACAGTGGCTTCATCAGTCCAATACAAAGAGGAAGGCGTAAGGAGAGGAGGAGTATGAGGTAATCAGTCCCTTTATTCAGTTTCCTGAATAAAGATTCCCATATGCTGCATAAGTGTCTCAATCTTCAACTTGTCGGTTTTTCAAGCCATTCATCACAACTGTCAGACACTGCAGCATCATGGGATC
>NC_091330.1:29170722-29240458 GCF_038502225.1 Cherax quadricarinatus | reverse complement strand
CATCATGGGATCTTGTTACAAAGAATTCTTCAACACTTGTTCAACCTTTGGACGATGACCTACTTCGACTAGTGGATGGTACCACTATGACCCCGCCTCCGCCTGCTTCACCTCACCTCACTACAGTATATAAACCACGTCTACGACCCTATGCTGTACATTCTACAAGATTGATGGACTGAACACATCGACTCCAGGCTGAGGGACTGATTACCTCATACTCTTCCTCTCCTTACGCCTTCCTCTTTGTATTGGACTGATGAAGCCACTGTGTGGCGAAACGTTTCCTGAATAAAGATTCCCATATGCTGCATAAGTGTCTCAATCTTCTACTTGTCGGTTTTTCAAACCATTCATCACAATTCTCTATTCTAGTACTGATCTAGTGTCATTGGCTTTCCATTATTCACCAATAACTCTACCCCATTTTGCCAACAACTGGTATTCCTGAAACTCACAATATCACTACCCTGATAATTCATCCTGCCCAATTCTATTGTACTATATTTCATTTCTTTCCCACAAAAAGTCATACCACTATTATTAGTTTAAATCACTAACAGCTCCTACCTCTGAGCTGGCCAGTGCTTCCACACCTTCCCTAGTAAGTGAACCTTATCAGTAACAAGTGAACATATCGTTTTTGCCATATAAGAGGTCCCAGTCGTCTATAAATGGAACTGCAATATCCTTACAATGTTTCTCCAGCCAGCGATTAACACCAGTTGCCTTAAACAACCATTCATTTCCAGCTCCTGTCAATCACTGTCAGTAATATTGAAACAATAATCTCACGACACTTGTCAAGGCTTTTCTACTACCACTCACTATGTGACCGTCAATATGGCTTCAGAAAAGGTTCCTCTGGTGCTGATCTGCTAAGTGCCAGGACCTTTATAAGTCCATTACTATTATAATAAAAAATAAAGTGCTAAACCTACAAGGGTCATACAGCACAGTAGATGAATCCAGATCAGCTCTGTAGTAGCACTGGACATTGCTGGTGCTTCCAGAGTGTGTTGCACCAGGGACTCTTGCAAAACTGCAAGGAATGGGGGATTGCAGGCTCTACACTTTGTTTTTCAGTGATTACCTTCTAGGTAGATCTCTAAGAGTAGTTTTCAAGGGGACTAGATTCAACAAAACATCTTATTGGTGAAAATGTTCCACAGGGAAGTGTGATTGGACCATTGCTATGGAATGTCTATTTCAATAACTTTCTTCATCTCATTCCAGAATCTGTAACATTGACTGTACTCTGACATTTACTTATCTAAGAGCAGCTGGCATTTCCTGTCTAAGTTACATCCATCACCCGCTTACAGCTATATCAGCCTGGGGAAAACGATGGCTGGTAACATTTGCTCCTGAGAAAAAACAAATGAAGATGGTCTCTAGGCACTATGATAGTAATGCTGGAACAGTGGTAAGAATGAGTGGAAAGGTGTTGGTACCTGGGAATGAAACTGATATCCTTGGGGTGAAATTTGACTCCAAACTGACTATCCAAACTGTTTATCTTCCCCCCCCCCTCAAAAAAAAAAAATAAAGCAGCCAGGAAACTTACATCACTTCGACGTACCTCGGATCTGCTCTACAGTAAAGGTTGCAAAATTCTGTACGAGGCACAAGTACAATAACACCTTGAGTATACTCCACTTTCTTGGACTGCCTGCCGTCTGTCTCATCTGCAACTTCTTGGCAGAATAGAGGACAGAGCAAGATGGCTTATCTCTCACCTGGACCCAATCTGGATAGATCTGTTATTTCAGCAGAGCCTTCAACAAAGGAGGGATGTGGGCGGCCTTCTGTTATGTACAAGGCCAACATTGTCAAAGTACCACACTTGGCTCCACTTTGATGACAGCGAGAAGCGGGCGTCTAGACAGCAAGACGGGCAGTAAGCAGCATCACTCAGACTGCACCTTTCTCCAGAACATCACTTCATTTGAGATCATTTATTCTCAGGATGACTCGAGTCTGGAACATGTTCATACAGCATAATGATATCAACGAAATAAATTCAGTTGATCAAATGAAATTGCTGGCCCACAGATGGCTTCAACTTCATCCTGTTCCATATTTTGTATTTGTCTTAACAAAATAGCTTTGAAATTATCTGATATAAGTAACAGTTCTTAGCTTGTAAACGAGGTTAGAACCCTAACCTAACCTTGTAGAACCTTGTGTAAGAAGAAGAAGAAGAAGAAGAAGAAAGAGAGAGAGAGAGAGAGAGAGAACTCATCACGCTAGAGGGCTCAAGAATAAAGTCACCACACTGTGGCACAGGAGTGCAGTAGAAATAATCACACTAGACTTCAAACGAGTGTGACGAAAGTCTTCTCGCTAGATGAGAAAAGAGAGGGTTGTAGAAGTCACCACTGGAGTACTTAAGAGTGGAAAATATCACAGAAAAATATACGTTAGAGTGGCATTTGTCAACCCAGTCGTGGACACAAGGTGGCAGAATTCATCACATTCTTGGACAAAATAGTGACATTAGTCATGAAACTGAGCCATTACATTATGAGTAATTGAAGAGTGACAGAGACTCATTTACCAGGATCTTATATTGTGCATAACCTTCGAGTCACATCATAATGTGAATGGTCACAGTTACTCTATAAAGCAAACTTCAATGTTACTTATATTAAAAAAATAAATAAGATTTTAATATTCACGATGGACAAAACAGACAATGACAGCCATTCACAGGATTCTAATTGACAGGACAACTCATGAAACGACAGCAGAATCAGTAACTACATTTTGGCGATCAGGAGGTGAAGATTAACCTAAAGGACAACAGGAAAAGCTTTTTACTTGACACACATATTGATAATATGACTGTGATGTACACGAGCTGATGATTTGTCTGACAACGTAGGAGCCAGACAAGTGAAGGCAGGTGAGCCAATGGTAAGTGGATGCGTTCTTTAGCTGCAGTGGTTCTGGGCCCGTGTCTACTGTTACTGAAACACAGTTGTTCGCATTTACAGTCGACGTTCCCGTCACAGCCACGCACAGAGCATTCATTGACTTGTATCCGAATGAGAATTGAGCGAGACCTGCAATGACTTGATTGGTTGGGCATGGGGCGGAAGGTATCATACCCGCCACACTGACGGAGGTGGCGGTGCTCACATTCGTTTTGAGAGTATTGTTGAAAGTGGAGCACAGGATCTGTGTGACAGTGAAGACGTCACTACTGAGACCTAAAGCAACCATGGCGGAGTGTCCTTGGTGTAGACAAGTGGGCGAATTGTCTGACACTACCACTTCTAAGGCCACTGAAGAGATATTTTGCAGCGAACAGCAATTTACCGACTGAACTGCAAAATAATTATTCAGATTGAGAGTTTTTACAACGTATCCATCAGAACATACTGCCTGACTATCCCAGCCGCTGACGGGCACAGTGGTACTAACTACGGACTTTGTCTCACATGAGGTACTTGAGTACCAGCCCGACCCAACGCTGACGCATAATAAACTTACACCATAGCCAATATATTGAACTTGTAGGGGAAGTTTATCACGGCCACAGTTTGTCACAGCAATGCTGCTCCAGTTCAAGGGCGTCATGTTCTTCTGTACAAAACTGCACATAACATGGCTTACCATTTTATAAGGACCCCCTAGGCCTATTCCAGTAACCACTTGATCTACTGGACACTGCAAGTTGCTAGTGGTAGCTTGGCTCGAGTTGACTTTATTGGTTGAGGTGACGCTGCTAGAACTAGAAGTAGATGAACGAACAGTAGAGATATAGGCAGCAGGTAAACTAGCGGTGGTTGTTGCATTGTCTGATGGATAACTAGAGGAATGAGTTGAGGTATCAGTGGAGGGTGGAGTTATAAAGTCTGTCGAGATCTGAACAGTTGATGTCACTATAAGAGATGATTCTGTTGTCAAAGATTGCTTTACAGCACCTGAAGAAGAGACCGTCTCTGTGGCTGTGGTTGTGGTTGTGGTTGTGGCTGAGGCTGTGGCTGTGGCTGTGGTTGTGGCTGTGGCTGTGGCTGTGGCTGTGGCTGTGGCTGTGGCTGAGGCTGAGGCTGTGGCTGTGGCATAATTTACACTTGTTGAGTCAGACTGACTTGTTGATAACTCAACATTACCCGGAACATCTAATGGAAAAAATTAATAAATTATTGTTATTATTGCTAATATTAAAAATATTGTTATTAATTTTGTTATTCTTATCACTTCTAAAAATATACATACGTAAATAAATAAAAATACACACACACACACACACACACACACACACACACACACATATATATATATGTCGTGCCGAATAGGCAGAACTTGCGATCTTGGTTTAAATAGCAACGCTCATCTTGCCATATAGGACAAGTGAAAATTTGTGTATGCAATAATTTCGTCAAAAATCACTCTGAACCTAACGAAAAAAATATATTTCACTGTGTTTAGTATTAAATTATTGTAAACAAATCTAAAATATATTTAGTTGGGTTAGGCTAAAATAAATTGTTCTTGTTATAATAAGGTTAGGTAAGTTTTCTAAGATTCTTTTGGTGCAAAATTAAATTTTTTTACATCAACATTAATGAAAAAAATATATCTTTAAATGTATAAGAGAAAATTTTCGAAAGGACTTAATTTTAAATGAGTTCTTGCTAAATGACCAGTTTTACATATTCGGCACGACATATATATATCGTGCCGAATAGGCAGAACTTGCGATCTTGGCTTAAATAGCAACGCTTTTCTTGCCATATAAGACAAGCGAAAATTTGTGTATGCAACAATTTCGCCAAAATCATTCAGAGCCTAACGAAAAAAAATATATTTCATTGCGTTTGTTTAGTGTTAAATTATTGTAAACGTATTTAAAATATATTTAGCTGGATAAGGCTGAAATAAATTGCGCTTGTTACAATAAGGTTAGGTAAGTTTTCTGAGATTCTTTTGGTGCAAAATTATAAATTTTTACATCAACATTAATGAAAAAAAATATATCTTTAAACGTATAAGAGAAAATTGTAGTAAACAGGTGATTTTAAAATAGGCAAAACAACCACTGTGAAAGAGTAGTGAAATTCCAAGCGCTTTCGTGACTACCCACATTGTCAAGGAACTATCACAGTGGTGGTTTTGCACGACAACACTACTACTAGCCGAGGATTCGACCACATGTCGTTTCGACCCGCCTCATGGTGAGCGAAAAATCACACATGACGCTCTAACTCACGGGACCACGCATCTTACAAGAATCACGCACCCAGCAGAGCTAGATATTTTACCGTAATCCGAGGACATACGGTGGTGTGGGTGCCTCTGAGCTAATTTCATTCCACTCCCAGTTTCGTGTACTAGCCTCCACGAGCAGTATATATATATTATTGTAACCACGAGCGATGAGAGGTAAGATCCACATACACTGTATGTAAGTGTATATAATTAAGTACTTCACCAGTGACTTAGGAAAGATTTCACACAGAAAACTGTTGTCCATTGAGTTATGTCATTTCCTGGACCCCACACAGCAGTGTACATCACCGAGATTATTCGTGAACCATACGTGAATTCAACATAGCTTCCAAAATTCATTTGATAGCATGATACAATGGTGCCAATGTTATTAAAGAAACTGAAGGACGGGATACAATAGTTTGTCATGTTTTCTGCCAATATTTCAACTGGTTATCCATGATTGTGTACTGAAATAGTATATTAAAAGACGACCTTGTCAGCCATATAAAATCGCCCTCCTCTACCCGGCTGTAAACTAGAGGTTCTCCAAGAACACAATGAACCACCGAAGCACCAACTGAACCTACTGGAATAGCACTTCAAGTTAGATCACAAATCTGAAGAAATAAATTTTAAAAATTTTGCTTACATAATACACAACCACCATCAATTATTTGAAGTAAATAGAAGCGCATAGAGAAGTTCACTTTTTTGCTAAAAATATATTATAAAACACTTATGCATCTTAGTGATAAAAAATGATCTTGTCTCGTTAATTTCGCCTCAAGGTTAATCTTGGAAACATTTTATCAGCGAAGCTTGAAGTGACCCAAGATTTTTAAGCTTGGTTAACACACTATCAACTCTCAAAGTGTCAGTGTTAACTAGCTTTGAGTTACACCTCTGACTACAACATGAAACTTAGCTGGTTAGATGGCAGCTGGTTAGATGCAAGCTGGTTAGATGGTAGCTGGTTAGATGGCAGCTGGTTTGGTAGTGGAATAACACAGCCTCGAGTGTAATGAAGAAAGTCAAGGTTTGAAGAACTTGATCTGTTTTATTTCGATGAATATTATGAAGTAATTATAGTCAGCATTCCCAGTGACCGCATGTTACAAACACCGGATTCAGGACCCTTTTCCAAATCTTAAAAAGTGGCATCCAAAAACAAAGTAGTCACCAACACAGTCGCAAGAAAATGCTCACCAGGAACACAAGCATTGAACTCGCCTCCAACAGTACCTACAGAGAGAAATCAATTGCTGAATCAGAAGCAACACACAAGAAGCGGAGGATATAAGAGTGCACCCTCTCAGGCACCTAGACAGTGCTCTCACAGTCACCGGAGGAAGCCCAATACTAACAACTGCTTACGACATACGAGGTGCAATCACTGCCACAAAATGGGCCATCAAGAAGACTGTTATCATAAAGGAACTTGACAGAGAGGATCACTAGTTCTTTAGAGAACTATTCTCGGAACAACCTAGCAGGATCTCAGAATTGGTGAACACACACATCATATACTATATGCGATATACTAGACCAAAGAGCTACGCCCCAGCGGCTGTCCCGATGTCTTACCTGTCTCCAGGGTTAACACCTTACACACCCATCAGTTCAATTTGTAAACAGAATCCTGTCGGCTTCATTTCCATTGTTAGAGAACTCACGCAGAGTTTCGTAAACACTCAATATCCCGATATGATCACCGTTGTTGAGACATATTTGGACGACAGGACTCCAGAAAATTTGGCTAGAATTGTTGGATACACCTCATGGATGAGAAGAGAAACAACAGGATAAGAAGGAAGCACTATCGTATGCTTTTCTAAAAGTGTACATTCCCAGCCCTTGATTTTGATACTCCTAATCACCTGGAAATGATGTTCCTCTATGCCTAAACACTAGTACCTCTGCACTAGCTTGTGTAATGAACGAACTTCAGTGGCAACAAGCAAACCCCATCAACTTCCTGATGGACAATGTAGACTTCCTTCCGCTTCAACATAACTCTTTTTAGGTGACCTCAGTCAACATGTACAGAAAGATTTTGATAAATAACTTGCAGTATCCGACATGAGAAACTTCGTGACTTTCCTACTCACAGTTCTGGCCCTCCCCTGGAACCAGTAGTGAGTGATCTATAGGAAGGCACAGCAACTCTCCAACCCCTTGGCTATGTTGGATCATCTGACCACAACAGAACTAGATGGGAGAGAGGAAACTGGCCGGTTCTTTGCTGGGAGCTCGCCTCCTCCGACTTAAATGTTCTTCTCCAAGGTGATGTCAACAAGTCAACAACCAAGTGAATGACCGAACGCATCCTTAATCTCCAAAAAAAAAAAAAAAAAAAAAAATCCCTCACCAGCAGTATGTGATAAAGCCTTCAAAACATCCTTGGTTCGGCTTTCATTATCAAGAGGATGCTACTGCTTAGGAAAGGCTTGTAGATGTAAGAAGCATCCCACTATCAATAACCGGAAACTGCAAAGACAAGCTTGTTGGCAAATGGAAGTAGTTCAAAAGTGGGTCATCTCTAGATAGTAGAATGACACAGACAGCCGGTGTCAGGTAGTGGGGGCTCCAGAACCTGTGGTCCTTGGTGAAGGACCGACAAAGTTATTCACCTGACGAAATTATTCCTCTTTTTAATTCGGCATATGAAACCACCTCTACTAGCACTCAGTAGAAAGCTGACCACTTTACCGAACACTTGGCTGCGAAGATAAAAGTTCCTGATCCAACAAGGGTTAGCTATTGACTAGCCGCAAGAGTAGTGTCAAAGTTGTCAGTGGGGACAATAAGGCAGGATAAAATGTTTCTTCTCCATAAATCTCAGGAACAAGAAAATGCTGTGGGCCCATATAAGTTGAGCCCAAGTTTTCAGAGTAGATGCACAGACCAACTAGCATCACCTCTAACTCGGATCTGTCAGGACTGCATAGCACAGTGTAAGTGACCTTATCTGTTGAAAAAAGCAAATGCATTTCCTGCTCACAAAAAGAAGAGCAGAGCGGAAATTAGTAACTACAGTCCGGTGTCACTCCTGTCAGTCACTGGCAAAATTCTTGAGACAATATTCTCACGGCAAATGACCGTTTTCGACAACCACTCGCTTATTTGTGATCGTCAGTTTGGCTTCAGATTATTATTATTATAATCAAGGGGGAAGCGCTAAACCCGGAGGATTATACAGCGCCTGGGGGGGGGGATGTGGAAGGCATTCAGGCTTAATTCGGGGAACTGGAGCACAGATCCAATTCCCTAAATCAAGAGCCCCTCACCAACATCAAGGAACCTTCCTTGAGGGGTTGGCTTCAGAAAATGTCACTACGCTGCTGATCTGCTGTTAAACCTCTCCGCTAAGTGGTATCAGTCACTGGATGAATCCAAGGTCGGCTGTGTAGTAGCAATGGACATTGCTGGTGTTTTCGACCGAGTATGGCACCAAGGTAAAACTGCATGTACTGGGAATCGCAGGCTCTGCACTGTGCCTCGTCAGTGATTATCTTCAAGGTAGATTTCTACGAGCAATTTTCAACGGGACAGTCAACAAGACGCTACTGTTATAAGCGTTCCACAAAGAAGTATGCTTGGGCCATTGTTATGAAATGTCTCCTTCACTGACCTTGAACTCATCACAGAATCCCATGCATTTGCAGATGACTGTACTCTGGCAATAACTTATCCAAGAGAGGATATGCCAGCTGCTCTAAGTTGCATCAATTATCAGCTTACAGCTATATCAGCCTGGGGAAAACGGTTGCAGGTCAAATTTGATCCTAAGAAAACTCAAATGATGATGGTCTCTAGGAACCATGTTGGAAATGCTGGCGTAGTGGTAAGAATGAATGGGAGAGTGTAGGTACCCGGGGATTAAGTTGGTATCCTTGGGGTGAAATTTAACTTCAAACTGTCCATACCTGGAGTATACTTAGAGGGTGTTTCGGCCACACGGCTCGGTCCATGACCAGGCCTCGCGATGGGTAAGGCTGTTACTGCTGGCCACACGCAAACCACAGCTTGAATGGTCGGGAACTGTCTTTAGGTGCCTGACCAGCTCCTTCTTGAAGACAGCCGGGGATCTATTGGTAATCACTCTTATGTATGCTGGGAGGCAGTTGAAAAACCTTGGGCCTTTGACACTCATTGTGTTGTCTCTTAGCTTACTCGTGGCACCCCTGCTTTTCATTGGGGATAATGTTGCACCACCTGCCGAGTCTTTTGCTTTCGTAGCGAGTGATTTCCGTGTGCAGATTTAGGACTTGTCCCGTGAAGATTTTCCAAGTGTATATTATCATGTATCTTTTTTTCCTGCTTTCCAAGGAGTACAGGTCAAGGGACTTCAATCGTTCCCAGTAATTTATGTGCTTTATTGTTCTTATGTGTGCCATGAAAGATCTCTGCATATTCTCTAGGTCTGTAATTTCACCTGCCTTGGAAGAGGCCGTTAATGTACAACATATTACAGTCTAGAGAGAAAGCGATTTGAAGAGAATCATCATTGCCTTGGCATCTCTAGTTTTGAAGGTTCTCATTATCCATCCTATCCGTTTCCTAGCAGATATGATTGACATTGTTGTGATCTTTGAAAAAAAGATTCTCTGACATTATCATTCCCAGGTCCTTCACATTAGTTTCACGTTAGTTTTTCGCTCTATTATGTGGTTGGAACTTGTTTTATACTCTGTGAGGGAAAAGTTCAATAGATAGGAGTAGCGAGGGAGTATATAGTAACAATAGTTTCATTGCCTGTTACTTGTTAAGATAGGGTAAGTCAAGCTCCCGCTATTCCCGCGTTTTTTCCCCCACCCGGAAAGTGATAGCTTGACTGCCGGCTGCTTGTTAAGGTAGGGTCAGTCTAGCTCCCACTATCCCTTCCCCTCCTTCTTCCCCCCCCCCCCGAAAGGTGACGTGTGGGGCTTCGGTCCAAACAGTAATCACTAGACTTACAGCTCCCAGCACTATTGGATGACAGAGAGGGTCACCTGCCAATCAACGAGTAGAACTGATTGAGATGGACTAACGTCCTGAGACTTCCCCTTTTTGGATTTAATTACCTGTGCACCTGTATGAAATTGCAGGACGTAACCCCTCATCATTACAGCGGTAAAGAACCTGCTTTCCTGTCATCGGGATAGAATACTCAAGGCTATACTGTGAAGAACTAGCCAGTGGGTTGTAACCAACACCTGCGACCCCCCCACCCTTCCCCATCATCGGCAACGGCTACGATTTCAACAAGCAGTGTCACCAACACCAGACACCCAAGTTTTATATTAGTGTTGAATTCAGTTATCATTTATGTTTTTCATTTTTCATTTTCTTAAATGTAGGATTAATATTTCATATTTAAGTGTTTTATATTTAATATTTTCTATATAATAAAGTGTTTGTTTGTCTGTTATTATTTATTTTTCTATTCACTAATTTTCCTGAGGAGGAGCCAGCCTTGGTAATACTGTCAGAAGTTATTACAGGGCTGAGTAAGCCTTCACAAGTGGCGACCTTGCCAGGATCAACTCTACTGAATCAAGATTCAACTGGGTCTCGAATCTACCATTGGAACTTCAACGCCGCATACCACAGACGGTTACCACCAGCCATGGGTAATCATTCTCTATGGTAGGACTACAGTACAGGTATTTAAAAGATTTGGTGATTGTTATAGTCTCAATTTATTGTAAGTCAAGTCAAGGCAGGAATACTAGTTAATTCTGCCATCTATTTTTGTGTGAGCTTGAAACACTTTGGAGGATTAGACTCTAGGGACCCAAGATTTTCCAGTGACAATTTGTTTCATTGAGCTCTTTATTATATCATGGTAACTGCCGTAGGACACTCTTGATTTGTTGGTGAGAAGATTGGATGGTCAAGTGACCCCATTCTACTTACTGTTTGCTTGGAGCCGGCATAGAACCCTTTGTTTTAATTAATATATATTGTTTAATTGAAGCAGGGATCGAGCCCTCTGCTCTATTTACAGTTTGAGCGGAGCAGGAATTGAACCCTCCGTTTTCTTTAATACCCATTTCATTTCCCCTGGCAGTTTAAGTTAATCTTGCAAGCATGGAGGAATACCAGTTTTGGATGAACACTGGAAGTAAGTTAGGAATAACGGGGAAAAATTTAGAATCTTTCATTTGTGCTAAGATCCAGGAAAGACTTGAAAGAGAGAGAATTGAGAGAGAAGAGAGACAGAAAGGGAAAGAGAAGAAGAAAAGGAGAGAGAGAGAATCGAAAGAGAAGAGAAAAAGGAGAGAGAGAGAATCGAAAGAGAAGAGAAAAAGGAGAGAGAGAGAATCGAAAGAGAAGAGAAAAAAGAGAAAGAGAACCTTGAAAGACAGGAGAAAAAGGAGAGAGAGAGAATTGAGAGAGAAATCCAAGAAAGACAGTTAGAGAAAGAGAAGATAAAAAGGAGCGTTATAGACTTGATCGTGAAGAAATAGCCATAGAACGTGAGGAACAGGCTAAAATAAGAGAACTTGAGGAAAGAGAAAGGATAGAGAAGTTGAGGAAAAATCTAGAGAACTTGAGTTAATAGAGAGAGAAAAGGATCGCGAGCTCGAAAAATCTCGCCTTGAATTAGAGAATAAAAAGTTAACTCTAACACAACAACAATTAGAGGAAGAAGTAATGGAACAACATGCAGTCAGTGCACATATTCCAACACCTAATTTACCTCCCTTCACAGAGGGGGAAGACATAACTTCATACATTATCAGGTTTGAAAATACCGCTACCCTCTGTGAATGGCCTGCTGACACCTGGGCTACCAGGTTAGGAATGTTATTTTCTGGTACAGCCTTAAATATCTATGCAACTTTGCTGCAGGATATATGTAATTATAACCTACTGAAGAAGGCAATCCTTAAAGCATATAAAAAAAAACACAAATTCTTACAGGAAAGATTTCAGGTATGCCACCTTACAGCCTGGCCAGAACTTTCAGCAGTTACAGGTAACACTTTCGTTTGTTCGACTTTTGGATAGAGAGTTCAGGAATTGATCACAGTTATGAATCTCTTAGAGACTTCATGGTTGCTGACCAGTTCCTGACAGCTCTTCCTCACCAGATACGAACATTCATCAGAGAACGTAACCTGATTAAAGCCGAGCAAGTTGCTGAGGCTCCTGACCTATATGCTGAGGCTCACAATTCCTATAAAGACCTAAAGGGATCGAACCCTAACGGCAAGGGTTCATCAGACCTTAAGAAATCAAAGCCTCTAGTGGAAAGTAAAATAACTTCTTTTATTCCTGTTTGTCATTTGTGTGATGTTAAGGGACACAAACGTCCAGATTGTCCTTCTAAGAAGGTCCAAAAAGTTGGAAGATGTTTTAAAGACTGTAATGACCAAGCACCCTTCTGTTCAGGAACAGTTAATGGACTTAATGTATCTACCATTTTATGAGACACTGGATGCACATGTATAGTAATTTCTGATAAGCTGTTCCCTAATCTTAAAGAAACTCATTCCTCTGCTATACTTTCAGACTACTTGGGCCGTACGGACACTTTTCCTACCATCCGTTGTTACATTAGGTCTAAATGGTTCACAGGTTGGTCTGAAGCCGTACTAGCTCCCATCACTTCTTGCTCCGTACTAATAGGTAATGTAAAAGGTGCAATTCTTCCTTCTGAGGTTGACCTTTCATCACGAAAGGTGGACATAAGCTTTTCAGATCCTCTTCCTGTAGAGTCTGAGAAGCCCCTCGAAAGTTCAGATGAGACAATGTCTCGTGAGATTCATGTGGGATTAAAAACCAGTGATGCTACTCTCGAAAGCGAGGTATTAGAATCACCGGTTCACTTGTTAGATGAAAGTGTAGATATCGCCTCCGATACCATAAATGTCTTGACTAGGGCTCAGACCAAAGCCCTGGCTTCTCCTACTGTCCATCCTTTGATTTTTCCTGACTTTAAGCCTTTAGACTTATCGAAGGACTCCTTTGTCAATTTACAACGTAATTGCCCTTCTCTTCAGAATTGCCATAATGCCGCTAAACAAAATCAAGTTATCCAAAGGAAAAACTTTTCATATAAATTTGAATATAAAAGGTATCTTCTAGAAGTCAGTATTCAAATTAAATTCAGATGAAACAGACTATTCCATCTTAGTTGTTCCAAGTCAATGCAGAGAGACTGTTCTTAAAATGGCTCATGACCTGCCAGTGGCCGGACGTTTCTCGCATCGTAAAACCTTAAATAAAATTAGGGAAACCTATTTTTGGCCAAAAATGTCCTCAGATGTCACTACCTATTGTAGCTCGTGTAAAGTTTGCCAACTGTCATCCTCCCGAGGTACGAGGCGAATTCCTATGGTTAAAATGCCAGTCTTTACGGTACCTTTCGAAAGAGTAGCTATTGACATCGTTGGTCCTTTATCTCCACTTTCATCTGGGGGACATAGATAAATATTAACATTAGTTGATTATGCTTCGAGCTTCACTGAAGCCGTTCCCTTAAAAACCATAACTACTACAGAGGTGGCTGAAGCCCTTTTGTCCATCTTCTCCAGAGTGGGCATCCCTAGAGAAATTTTGTCTGACCGTGGGACACAATTCACATCTGACTTAATGCAACATATACACCAACTTCTGGGAGTGAAGCCTCTCTTCACCACACCCTATCATCCCAGCTGTAATGGGAGGATTGAGCGCCAGCATTTGATTCTAAAGTCAATTTTAAGGAAACTTTGCTCCCTTAAACCTAAGGAGTGGCATCGTTACCTACCCTGTGCTTTGTTTGCCATGAGGGAAGTTCCCAGTGACTCTTTGGGGTTTTCACCTTTGGAACTTCTCTATGGTAGACAGGCCAGAGGTCCACTGTCCATCCTTCATGACTTATGGACTAATGAGGAGGTAAATGCTGAGGTTCAGTCATCTTACCAGTTTCTCCTTGACCTTAGATCCAAACTTGAGGAGACCTCTGACATAGTTTCGAAAAACTTAAGTTTGTCAATGGACCAGTACAAAACGTATTTTGATTCCAAAAGTCAGAGGAGAAGTTTTAAAGTATGAGATGAAGCTCTTGTACTTTTGCCGATCAAGTCAAATAAATTATTAGTAGCATGGAAAGGTACATTAAAAACATATAAAGTATTAAAAATTTGTGGGAAAGTTGACTACCTCATAGAAGTCAAGGGGAAACCTAAGCTTTATCATATCAAAATCCTTAAGAAATATTACCGAAGAAATTCGGTTAACTGCCTTAATAACTTTGACTTAGTTTTTCCACACGAACTTCATACGACAACTGAAGAATGTAAGGTGTGCGTAATTGACACCTCTAACTTAGACTATGATGAAGAACTACATGACTTGGTGACTCTTGACCACTCGGGCGCAACCAACATTAATATTAATGAATCTTTGGATGACCATAAGAGACATGAACTACTTCAATGTGTGAGTAACTTTTCAGACGTCTTTACTGATATTCCAGGTGTTACCTCCACGGTAGTCCATAAGATTGACTTAGTGACGGACAATCCTATCAAACGAAAATTATACCCCATTCCAGTTCACCTTAGGGATGCATTTGACCGAGAGGGAGACAAATTATTAAAACTAAAGATCATTGAACCTTCAATATCTTCATATTGTTCACCAGTAGTCATGGTTAAGAAGGAGGATAATTCATATAGACTTGCTATTGACTTCAGAGGCCTTAATGCTATAACTCGGTGGGATGCTGAGCCTATGCCCTTAATAGATAGCGATCTACACAAATTTTATGACTCTTCCTTCTTTTCAGAGATTGATATTGCGCAGGCATATCATCAAGTAGTGTTAGATCCTTCTTCTAAGCAGTACTCCACTTTTCCTACACACCAAGGACTGATGCAATATAGAACTATGCCCTTCGGTTTGGTAACTGCCTGTGCTACCTACGTGAGACTGATGAGAAAGGTCTTGGGTAATATGCCAAATGTTTCAGTTTATTTTGATAACATTTATGCAATGACATCCGCATGGGGCGAACATATCCAAACATTAACATCAGTTTTGCGTAGGTTACACTCACATGTCCTCACTGCCAAGCCGAAGAAATGCTTCCTTGGGTATAACAAGATTAGATATCTTGGACTGATACTTTCTAATAACTCTCTGCAGCCTCTCCCCAGTAAAATCAAAGCTTTATTAGAATTTAAATTCCCCAAAACCAAGAAGCGCATGCATAGCTTTCTTGGTTCTGTAAATTTTTATGCATGGTTTATCTCGAACCTTACTGATCTTACAGGCATCTTATCTGACTTCCTTAAAAAGTCTGTGAAGGAACCTCTTGAACTTTCCGACGTAGCTCGGGAAAAGTTTAATGAGATTAAAAGTATCTTTTCGAAAGACCCTATACTTAAGATTCCAGATATTAATAAACCATTTTGTTTAAGAACTGATGCCTCCAATACTGGCTTAGGTGCGGTGTTACTACAATACCATGATGGTACTCCCTTCCCTGTATGCTTCCTAAGCCGGAAACTCCTTCCCGCAGAAACGATATACTCCACCATAGAAAAGGAATGTTTGGCCCTTGTGTGGGGTATCTCCAAACTTAAATTTTATTTGCTGGGAAAAGAATTAATTTTAGAAACGGACCACAAACCTTTGATATACCTAGAAACTTTAAAGGGAACCAACAGTCGCCTCTTGAGGTGGACATTGGCACTCCAGGCTTCCAAGTTCCATATTGTGTATGTCAATGGTTCATCCATTTATTTCTCTGACTGGTTAAGTCGTGACAGTCAGTAGAAGATTTCTTGCCTTACGCAACTTCCTCGCCTATTCTTCTTATACTCCTTGACTATAAGTCTTGGTATGGGGGAGTGTGAGGGAAAAGTTCAATAGATAGGAGTAGCGAGGGAGTATATAGTAACAATAGTTTCATTGCCGGCTACTTGTTAAGGTAGGATAAGTCAAGCTCCCGCTATTCCCGCCTTTTTTCCCCCTCCCCGAAAGTGACAGTTTGCTTGCCGGCAACTTGTTAAGGTAAGGTAAGTCTAGCTCCCGCTATTCCCGCCTTTTTTCCCCACCCCGAAAGTGATAGTTTGATTGCTGGCTGCTTGTTAAGGTAGGGTCAGTCTAGCTCCTGCTATCCCTTCCCCTCCTTCTTCCCCCCCCCCCCGAAAGGTGACGTGTGGGGCTTCGGTCTAGACAGTAATCACTAGACTCACAGCTCCCAGCACTACTGTAAGTACATGCCTGCCTTGTATTCTAGTGGATTTATTGGTTGAAAGCTTCACTTTTGACCAATAATAAACTTAGTCCTTTCAGTCTTGCTCTAAGTTGACTGTTGTAATAATCACCACATCTTTTAGGTATTGTACTTATCATGGAGAGTGATTTCTTAAGCAGTGGGTAACCTGTCTATCTTTCCAGCTTGGATGACAGAGAGGGTCACCTGCCAATCAACGAGTAGAATTGATGGAGATGGACTAACGTCCTGAGACTTCCCCTTTTTGGATTTAATTACCTGTGCACCTGTATGAAATTGCAGGACGTAACCCCTCATCATTGCAGCGGTAAAGAACCTGCTTTCCTGTCATCGGGATAGAATACTTACGGCTATGCTGTGAAGAACGAACCGGGGGGTTGTAACCAACACCTGCGACCCCCCCCCCCCCCCATCATCAGCAACTGCTAAGATTTCAACAACACTCAGTGTCACCAACACCAGACACCCCTATATATTTTAGCGTTGAGTTCAAAGGTTATTTTATTCATTTCATTTTTCATTTTTCTTTCAAATAGGATATACCTTTCATGTTTTATTGTTTTATGTTTGTTTTAATAAATAATAAAGTGTTTATCTTTGTGAATTATTATTTCTTTTTCTATTCATTAATTTTCCTGAGGAGGAGGCAGCCTTGGTAATACTGTCTGAAGTTGTTACAGGGCTGAGTAAGCCTTCATATTGTTTTCTGAAGCCCATTTAAAGATTTGGTTAATGTCTGCTTAGAGATTTGTGGTGTCCTCAGTGTATGACAGTCATTCAGATTCTGGTATTATCAGGAAAGAAGGACTCGGTGCTGTGGCTTACATCTCTGTCTATGTTAGATAAGAGGATGAGGAAGAGGATGGGAACGAATACTGTACCTTGTAGAACAGAGCTTTTCATTGTAGCTGCCACTGACATTCCTCTGTTTTTCTATTAATCTTTGTGTTCTATTTGTTAGGAGGTTATAGATCCATCTACCCACTTTACCTGTTATTCCATTATCACTCATTTTGTGTGCTGTTACACTGTGATCGCAATTGTCGAAGACTTTCACGATATCTATGTATACTACATCCACAATATGTCTGTCCTCCAGTGCATGCACGACCATGTCAAAGTGGTTCAGTAGTTGTAAGAAGCAGGACCGACCTGCTCTAAACCATGTTGCCCCGGGTTATGCAGTTGTTGAGTATCCAAATGGTTGGTGATCTTGCTTCATAAAACCCTGTCAAAGATTTTTATGATGTGGGACCTTAGTGCTACCGATCTGTAATTCTTTGCATTGCTTTACTGCCACTTTGTGAAGTAGGGCTATATATATGTTCCTTTTAGTGTGTGTGTCTATGATCTCTCTGCATAGAATATTTAAGGCTCATGGGAGGAGTTTCTTTCAGTTCTTGATGAACGTGGAGTTGCACGAGCCTGGGTCTTGGGCAGAGTGCCAACAGCATTTGGTGTTCCCTGGAGATCACCCATCAAAGTACTAATTTAACGTAACGTTGCTGAACTTTGCTGATCGGACAACAAGTGGTGTATTCAATATGGTACGTCCGTTGACTATGAAGATTTACGTTGTAAATCTTGCAAACAAAGCAGTCAGGAAGCTTACAGCGCTTAGATGGATCTTGCATCTGCTTGACAGCAGAGGTCGCAAGATTCTGTACGAGGCACAGATACACTTGAGTATGCTTCACTTTCTTGGACTGCCTAACCCCCGCCCCATCCCCCCCTGTCTCTTCTGTGACATCTTGACAGAATACAGAACAGAGCAAGACGGTTCATCTCTCGCTTGGACCCAGCCTAGACATGTCAGTCATTTCAGCAGAGCCCTCAAACATACGAGGAATGTGGGGTATCCTTACTGTTATGTGCAAGGCCAACATTGTCAAGGTAACAGTAACTAACAGTAACGACACTCTAACTCTACCCTTCTCCAGAACATGTTTCATCTGAGATCTTTCATTCCTAAGATGACTCGTGTTTGGAACATGTTCGTACAGCATAACGACGCTTAAAAAAAATAGTCACTTGACCAAATGAAATTGTTGGCCCACAAGAGCTCCAACTTCACCCTGTTCCCCATTTGTATATTTATTAACAATAAAAAGGCTTGCAAATGAACTGATGTAGGTAACAGCACTTAGCTTGTAAATAACATTAGGAACCCCAGACCTGCAACCACTGTGTAAAAACAATAATAACTGGACAGATATATGGCACAGGTTTTATTTCCTTAAGAAAGAAATCCACTTAAATAGCGAGGAAAAAAAAAGACAGTTCTTCCATCTTGGGTAAACCGAACCAGTAAATATTTAAGTTTACCTTCCACTTCAAGAGAGTGAATGTTCAATATTTGAAGAACTTCCACTCTACTTATAGAACTTCAACAATGGATTCATGTTGGTATTCCTTAGTTTCAGTTTGAGAATTTTTAGACACCTTTGTAGGGATGCCGTCATGACGTACCTTCATGACGTACCTTCATGGCGTACCTTCATGACGTATCTTCTAGACGTACCTTCATGACGTACCTTCATGACGTACCTTCATAACGTACCTTCATGACGTACCTTCATAACGTACCTTCATGACATACCTTCATGACGTACCTTCCTGACGTACCTTCTTGACGTATCTTCTAGACGTACCTTCATGACGTACCTTCATGACGTACCTTCATGACGTACCTTCATGACGTACCTTCATGACGTACCTTCATGACGTACCTTCATGACGTACCTTCATGACGTACCTTCTTGACGTATCTTCTAGACGTACCTTCATGACGTACCTTCATGACGTACCTTCTAGACGTACCTTCATGATGTACCTTCATGACGTACCTTCATGACGTACCTTCATGACGTACCTTCATGACGTACCTTCATGACGTACCTTCATGACGTACCTTCATGACGTACCTTCATGACGTACCTTCATGACGTACCTTCATGACGTACCTTCATGACGTACCTTCTTGACGTATCTTCTAGACGTACCTTCATGACGTACCTTCATGACATGCCTTCATGACGAACCTTCTAGACGTACCTTCATGACGTACGTTCATGACGTACCTTCATGACGTACGTTCATGACGTACCTTCATGACGCACCTTCATGACGCACCTTCATGACGTACCTTCATGACGTACCTTCATGAAGTACCTTCTAGACGTACCTTCTAGACGTACCTTCTAGACGTACCTTCTAGACGTACCTTCATGACGTACCTTCTTGACGTATCTTCTAGACGTACCTTCATGACGTACCTTCATGACATACCTTCATGACGAACCTTCTAGACATACCTTCATGACGTACGTTCATGACGTACCTTCATGACGCACCTTCATGACGTACCTTCATGACGTACCTTCATGACGTACCTTCATGACGTACCTTCATGACGTACCTTCCTGACGTACCTTCTTGACGAACCTTCTAGACGTACCTTCATGACGTACGTTCATGACGTACCTTCATGACGTACCTTCATGAAGTACCTTCTAGACGTACCTTCATGACGTACCTTCATGACGTACGTTCATGACGTACCTTCATGACGTACCTTCATGACGTACTTTCATGAGGTTGTCTGAACTTCCATCTTTTTTTAATTTCTTCCTCGTACTTCTCGATTTTATTTTACACTTATCTCGAGAATTCCACATCTCTTTGCTTCATATATTTAATACTTGTGCAAGGAAAAGAGATTTAAATTCTAGGAACAATTGGCTTTATCACCAAAGATATTGAACCCCCACCACGGGCGGGGGTAGAACCCGCGATCAGAGAGTCATATTGAACCCATTCACATGTGTTTTGGTTAAACAAAACACGTGTTTACTTTGTGGAATTGTCGTGACGATGCTAACCACTACAAGATCAAAGGCAAGATAAGAATCTGTTCCAGGAAAATTCAACCTACAACATATGCTACTGGTGCATTATCAAAGATATTTCTTCCATATTGCCTATAAAGCTGGACATAATGCATGGTGGTACAAGAATGGTATACAATACTGACAAGATGCAAGTTAAGACACATGTGCAACATCTGGGTATCTTTATTGTAGACGTTTCGCCATCCAGTGGCTTTATCAATACAAACTCTTTTGATAAAGCCACTGGATGGCGAAACGTCTATAATAAAGATATCCAGATGTTGCACATGTCTTAATTTGCATAATGCAAGGTGAAGATGCAGGATTTCTTAGCCTTAAAGAGAAATTTGAAGCAATTTTAAATGACGTAAACCTTAAGGCCGGAAATGTGTGAAATGTTATCTGAATCAGTGTATCAAAACTGATCTCGCTGGAGCCGGGTACATGTGCAACTTTCATGCAGATTTTCCAGATCTTCCTAGCAAAGCACACAGCAAACAGTTAAACTGATTTACTGGAAAACGTAACAGAAACTTATAGAGCACTGGGTTGCCGTATGTCTCTGAAAAAGAGCTTTCTTCACTCACACCTGGACTTCTTTCCGTCCATTCTTGGTGGTGTTAGTGATGAGAAAGATCAAAGGTCTCCTCAGGATATCAGTACAATAGTGTTATACTATCAGTGGTGTATCAGTCCTAACATGATGGCCACTACTGTTGGATTCTTCAGAAAGACACAATTGTTAGTCAGACGTAAATCCAAAAGCTTTAAGCCTATTTTAATATCTCCATTCAATAAGAATATATTGTTTCGTGTCCTTGAAAGATACTTTATCAGTTACTTCATAATTGGGAATAAATTTCTTAATGACTCATTATATTAACTGTACTGAAATTTTGATGAAATAGGTTTTATAAATAAACAATTTTTAAATTAGGTTTTATCACTAAAACTCCTCATTCAATCCAATTTGCATATTAAGAAAACCAACATTTACTTCGGTAGGAGACAGAACATTATTTTGTTCACAGGACTTAAGGGCTCTCGTGGCCAGGTGGCTAAAGCTCTCGCTTCACACGGCCAGAGCCTGAGTTCGATTCCCAGCCAGGGTAGAAACATTGGGCGTGTTTCTTTACAACTGTTGTCTACGTTCACCCATCAGTACAATGGGTACCTGGGTGTTAGTGGACTGGTGTGGGTCGCATCCTGGGACACTGACCTAACTTGCCCGACATGCTCAGCATAACAAGGGTTTTTCTATATAATATGTCAGTGATGTCAGCTAGGACTGTATACCTCGTACATGTAGTGAACAAAGATATATTATTTTTTGGCCAAGAATGCCTTCTGGATTTTGAGCAGATCTTAAGTTAGATATGTACTGCATCAAGATTAATAAGAAATGGTTACACATTTTTAATATATACAGAACAACTGAAATATAAAAATTGGTTGTACTTATATTATGTAATATTTATCTTATCGGAATCAGAGTGAAGGAGAGTTTGAGTGGACGTACTATATGACTGACCTTCAAGGTAGCAGATGTAGTTATCCTGAGAGTGGAAGTTATGTTGTAGGTGGATAAGGCAGTTACTACCAACACTGAAGCCAACACACGCTGGCTCTGTGGACACGAGAAGAACCATCACACAGATTCTGTGAAGGAATACTTAGGGTTATGAAGGTTTTAGAGAGGACTACGTACCTGTAGAGCAGAGGATAGCACAGGACTACGTACCTGTAGAGCAGAGGATAGCACAGGACTACGTACCTGTAGAGCAGAGGATAGCACAGGACTACGTACCTGTAGAGCAGAGGATAGCACAGGACTACGTACCTGTAGAGCAGAGGATAGCACAGGACTACGTACCTGTGGAGCAGAGGATAGCACAGGTCTACCTACCTGTAGAGCAGAGGATAGCACAGTACTACCTACCTGTAGAGCAGAGGATAGCACAGGACTACCTACCTGTAGAGCAGAGGATAGCACAGGACTACCTACCTGTAGAGCAGAGGATAGCACAGGACTACCTACATGTAGATCAGAGGATAACACAGGACTACGTACCTGTAGAGCAGAGGATAGCACAGGACTACCTACCTGTAGAGAAGAGGATAGCACTGGACTACGTACCTGTAGAGCAGAGGATAGCACAGGACTACCTACCTGTAGAGCAGAGGATAGCACAGGACTACCTACCTGTAGAGCAGAGGATAGCACAGGACTACCTACCTGTAGAGCAGAGGATAGCACAGGACTACCTACCTGTAGAGCAGAGGATAGCACAGGACTACCTACCTGTAGAGCAGAGGATAGCACAGGACTACCTACCTGTACATCAGAGGATAGCACAGGACTACCTATCTGTAGAGCAGAGGATAGCACAGGACTACCTACCTGTAGAGCAGAGGATAGCACAGGACTACCTACCTGTAGAGCAGAGGATAGCACAGGACTACCTACCAGTAGAGCAGATGATAGCACAGGACTACCTACCTGTAGAGCAGAGGATAGCACAGGACTACCTACCTGTAGAGCAGAGGATAGCACAGGACTACCTACCTGTAGAGCAGAGGATAGCACAGGACTACCTACCTGTAGAGCAGAGGATAGCACAGGACTGCCTACCTGTAGAGCAGAGGATTGCACAGGACTGCCTACTTGTAGAGCAGAGGATCGCACAGGACTACCTACCTGTAGATCAGAGGATAGCACAGGACTACCTATCTGTAGAGCAGAGGATAGCACAAGACTACCTACCTGTAGGGCAGAGGATAGCACAGGACTACCTATCTGTAGAGCAGAGGATAGCACAAGACTACCTACCTGTAGGGCAGAGGATAGCACAGGACTACCTACCTGTAGGGCAGAGGATAGCACAGGACTACCTACCTGTAGAACAGAGGATAGCACAGGATTACCTACCTGTAGAGCAGAGGATAGCACAAGGCTACCTACCTGTAGAGCAGAGGATAGCACAGGACTACGTACCTGTAGGGCAGAGGATAGCACAAGCCTACCTACCTGTACAGCAGAGGATAGCACAAGACTACCAACCTGTATAGCAGAGGATAGCACAAGACTACCTACCTGTGGAGCAGAGGATAGCACAAGACTACCTACCTGTGGGGCAGAGGATAGCACAGGCCTACCTACCTGTAGAGCAGAGGATAGCGCAGGACTACCTACCTGTAGAGCAGAGGATAGCTTGAAGATTGAGACACTTATGCAGCATATGGGAATCTTTATTCAGGAAACGTTTCGCCACACAGTGGCTTCATCAGTCCAATACAAAGAGGAAGGCGTAAGGAGAGGAGGAGAATGAGGTAATCAGTCCCTCAACCTGGAGTCGATGTGTTCAGTCCATCAATCTTGTAGAATGTACAGCATAGGGCCGTAGACGTGGCTTATATACTGTAGTGAGGTGACGTGAAGCAGATGGAGGCGGGGTCATAGTGGTACCATCCACTAGTCGAAGTAGGTCTTCGTCCAAAGGTTGAACAAGTGTTGAAGAATTCTTTGTAACAAGACCCCATGATGCTGCCGTGTCTGACAGTTGTGATGAATGGTTTGAAAAACCGACAAGTTGAAGATTGAGACACTTATGCAGCATATGGGAATCTTTATTCAGGAAACGTTTCGCCACACAGTGGCTTCATCAGTCCAATACAAAGAGGAAGGCGTAAGGAGAGGAGGAGAATGAGGTAATCAGTCCCTCAACCTGGAGTCGATGTGTTCAGTCCATCAATCTTGTAGAATGTACAGCATAGGGCCGTAGACGTGGCTTATATACTGTAGTGAGGTGACGTGAAGCAGATGGAGGCGGGGTCATAGTGGTACCATCCACTAGTCGAAGTAGGTCTTCGTCCAAAGGTTGAACAAGTGTTGAAGAATTCTTTGTAACAAGATCCCATGATGCTGCAGTGTCTGACAGTTGTGATGAATGGTTTGAAAAACCGACAAGTTGAAGATTGAGACACTTATGCAGCATATGGGAATCTTTATTCAGGAAACGTTTCGCCACACAGTGGCTTCATCAGTCCAATACAAAGAGGAAGGCGTAAGGAGAGGAGGAGAATGAGGTAATCAGTCCCTCAACCTGGAGTCGATGTGTTCAGTCCATCAATCTTGTAGAATGTACAGCATAGGGCCGTAGACGTGGCTTATATACTGTAGTGAGGTGACGTGAAGCAGATGGAGGCGGGGTCATAGTGGTACCATCCACTAGTCGAAGTAGGTCTTCGTCCAAAGGTTGAACAAGTGTTGAAGAATTCTTTGTAACAAGATCCCATGATGCTGCAGTGTCTGACAGTTGTGATGAATGGTTTGAAAAACCGACAAGTTGAAGATTGAGACACTTATGCAGCATATGGGAATCTTTATTCAGGAAACGTTTCGCCACACAGTGGCTTCATCAGTCCAATACAAAGAGGAAGGCGTAAGGAGAGGAGGAGAATGAGGTAATCAGTCCCTCAACCTGGAGTCGATGTGTTCAGTCCATCAATCTTGTAGAATGTACAGCATAGGGCCGTAGAGTGTTCCCATATGCTGCATAAGTGTCTCAATCTTCAACTTGTCGGTTTTTCAAACCATTCATCACAACTGTCAGACACGGCAGCATCATGGGGTCTTGTTACAAAGAATTCTTCAACACTTGTTCAACCTTTGGACGAAGACCTACTTCGACTAGTGGATGGTACCACTATGACCCCGCCTCCATCTGCTTCACGTCACCTCACTACAGTATATAAGCCACGTCTACGGCCCTATGCTGTACATTCTACAAGATTGATGGACTGAACACATCGACTCCAGGTTGAGGGACTGATTACCTCATTCTCCTCCTCTCCTTACGCCTTCCTCTTTGTATTGGACTGATGAAGCCACTGTGTGGCGAAACGTTTCCTGAATAAAGATTCCCATATGCTGCATAAGTGTCTCAATCTTCAACTTGTCGGTTTTTCAAACCATTCATCACAACTGTCAGACACGGCAGCATCATGGGGTCTTGTTACAAAGAATTCTTCAACACTTGTTCAACCTTTGGACGAAGACCTACTTCGACTAGTGGATGGTACCACTATGACCCCGCCTCCATCTGCTTCACGTCACCTCACTACAGTATATAAGCCACGTCTACGGCCCTATGCTGTACATTCTACAAGATTGATGGACTGAACACATCGACTCCAGGTTGAGGGACTGATTACCTCATTCTCCTCCTCTCCTTACGCCTTCCTCTTTGTATTGGACTGATGAAGCCACTGTGTGGCGAAACGTTTCCTGAATAAAGATTCCCATATGCTGCATAAGTGTCTCAATCTTCAACTTGTCGGTTTTTCAAACCATTCATCACAACTGTCAGACACTGCAGCATCATGGGATCTTGTTACAAAGAATTCTTCAACACTTGTTCAACCTTTGGACGAAGACCTACTTCGACTAGTGGATGGTACCACTATGACCCCGCCTCCATCTGCTTCACGTCACCTCACTACAGTATATAAGCCACGTCTACGGCCCTATGCTGTACATTCTACAAGATTGATGGACTGAACACATCGACTCCAGGTTGAGGGACTGATTACCTCATTCTCCTCCTCTCCTTACGCCTTCCTCTTTGTATTGGACTGATGAAGCCACTGTGTGGCGAAACGTTTCCTGAATAAAGATTCCCATATGCTGCATAAGTGTCTCAATCTTCAACTTGTCGGTTTTTCAAACCATTCATCACAACTGTCAGACACTGCAGCATCATGGGATCTTGTTACAAAGAATTCTTCAACACTTGTTCAACCTTTGGACGAAGACCTACTTCGACTAGTGGATGGTACCACTATGACCCCGCCTCCATCTGCTTCACGTCACCTCACTACAGTATATAAGCCACGTCTACGGCCCTATGCTGTACATTCTACAAGATTGATGGACTGAACACATCGACTCCAGGTTGAGGGACTGATTACCTCATTCTCCTCCTCTCCTTACGCCTTCCTCTTTGTATTGGACTGATGAAGCCACTGTGTGGCGAAACGTTTCCTGAATAAAGATTCCCATATGCTGCATAAGTGTCTCAATCTTCAACTTGTCGGTTTTTCAAACCATTCATCACACTTCGACTAGTGGATGGTACCACTATGACCCCGCCTCCATCTGCTTCACGTCACCTCACTACAGTATATAAGCCACGTCTACGGCCCTATGCTGTACATTCTACAAGATTGATGGACTGAACACATCGACTCCAGGTTGAGGGACTGATTACCTCATTCTCCTCCTCTCCTTACGCCTTCCTCTTTGTATTGGACTGATGAAGCCACTGTGTGGCGAAACGTTTCCTGAATAAAGATTCCCATATGCTGCATAAGTGTCTCAATCTTACCTGTTGAGCAGAGGATAGCACAAGACTACCTACCTGTAGAGCAGAGGATAGCACAGGACTACCTACCTGTAGAGCAGAGGATAGCACAAGACTACCTACCTGTAGAGCAGAGGATAGCGCAGGACTACCTACCTGTAGAGCAGAGGATAGCGCAGGACTACCTACCTGTAGAGCAGAGGATAGCACAGGACTACCTACCTGTAGAGCAGAGGATAGCGCAGGACTACCTACCTGTAGAGCAGAGGATAGCACAGGACTACCTACCTGTAGAGCAGAGGATAGCACAAGACTACCTACCTGTAGAGCAGAGGATAGCACAGGACTACCTACCTGTAGAGCAGAGGATAGCACAAGACTACCTACCTGTAGAGCAGAGGATAGCGCAGGACTACCTACCTGTAGAGCAGAGGATAGCGCAGGACTACCTACCTGTAGAGCAGAGGATAGCACAGGACTACCTACCTGTAGAGCAGAGGATAGCGCAGGACTACCTACCTGTAGAGCAGAGGATAGCACAGGACTACCTACCTGTAGAGCAGAGGATAGCACAGGACTACCTACCTGTAGAGCAGAGGATAGCACAAGACTACCTACGTGTGGGGCAGAGGATAGCACAAGACTACCTACCTGTGGGGCAGAGGATAGCACAAGACTACCTACCTATAGAGCAGAGGATAGCACAGGACTACCTACCTATAGAGCAAAGGATAGCACATAGCACGTCGGAGGGTTGAGGTAAGGTGATATGGACCGGTCCACATACACCCGCACCCATCACTTTGTATTGGTCCAAGGACCACCCTCGTTGGAATAACGCCCACCCCCACGCCCACGCCCACGCCCACACCCAAACTCTTAGCTTCATTGTCAAGTATCTGAAATATTTACGGATGCAGAGGCAAAAAATAAGTGTAAATAGCATCATAATGGCGGTGAGTTTAAGGTATCAGATTGAGTAATTTATTCAAGTTAAAAATATTTTGGTATGAAAGATATTTTATTATCAATATTGTTTAATATTATTATTATTACATGGTTGCTGTTTTTATTATTAAAATAATAATAACTAATAATAATAATAATAATAATAATAATAATAATAATAATCCCCTTCATTATTATTATTATTATTATTATTATTATTATTATTATTATTATTATATTTTTATTAATAACTGATGCACATGAAAAACATGATACTATCATTTAGGTTATTTTTCAAAATATTAGCAAATTAGTCAATATATTAAAAGTTAAATATAAAAAGTAATAATGTAGGTGGAATTACCCACAAAATGTTAGATAAAACGACACAAGTGCAACTAATGTGACATTTTACAGTGGCAACGTTTCGCCCTCCAGGAACTTTGTGGCTCTTGTGGCCTGGTGGTTAACGCTCTGGCTTCACACGGTGAGGGCCTGGGTTCGATTCCCAGCCAGAGTAGAAACATTGGACGTGTTTCTTTCCACCTGTTGTCTATGTTCCCCATCAGTAAAATGGGTACCTGGGTGTTAGTCGACTGGTGTGGGTCGCATCCTGGGACACTGACCTAAGGAGGCCTGGTCACAGACCGGGCCGCGGGGGCGTTGACCCCCGGAACTCTCTCCAGATAAACTCCAGAACAGGGACGCAGAGGCTATATATATATATATATATATATATATATATATATATATATATATATATATATATATAATATAGGTAAAATAGCTTGGTGTAAATTCTAATATAATCATTGTAGATGTAGTAATTGTTAAAGAAGTAATAGAACTTGTGGTAATGTTAGTAGATGTAGTAGTTGTGGTAGTAGTAGTAGTAGTTGTGGTAGTAGTAGTAGTAGTTGTGGTAGTAGTAGTAGTTGTGGTAGTAGTAGTAGTAGTTGTGGTAGTAGTAGTAGTAGTTGTGGTAGTAGTAGTAGTTGTGGTAGTAGTAGTAGTAGTTGTGGTAGTAGTAGTAGTTGTGGTAGTAGTAGTAGTAGTGGTAGTAGTAGTAGTAGTAGTTGTGGCAGTAGTAGTAGTACTTGTGGTAGTAGTACCAGTAGTTGTGGTAGTAGTAGTAGTATTTGTGGTGATAGTAGTAGCAGCAGCTATGTGATGGTGAGGTTCATTGTTTTAAGGATAAATAAGACCAATACCTCAGAGATGACGAATCTTCCTTTATTGTGTTTGTGTTAGAAACAACCATTAATGATGAGTCAATTTATTAATCTGTATTTCTAACACACAGAGAGTAAAGACAACTTCTTCTCTGAGGTATTAGCAAGAGTTCTCCTAAAAACAATTACCCCGCCACCACATTGCTGCTGCAGCTACAACTATAACATTACAACAACTACTACTGCTACTACTACTATCATAAGTACAACTACTACTACTACTACTACTACCACCACCACCACCACTACTACTACCATAAGTACAACTACTACTACTACTACTACTACTACTACTACTGCTTCTGCCATGGTGCAGCTACTGCTACTACTGCCACTGCCACAATTTCCAGCTACTACTACCACTGGCTTCTGCTGCTGCTGCTGCTGCTGCTGCTGCACGCAAGTGCAGCTGCTACTGCTACTGCACCACCAAGTGCAGCTGCTGCACTGCTTCTGCCTGCATGGTGCATGCTGCTCGCTGCTACCATAAGTGCAGCTACTGCACCATGGGTGCAGCTGCTACTCTGCAAGTACAGCTACTGTTACCACTGCTGCTGCTGCCACTGCTTCACAGTGCAGCTGCTACTGCCACTGCTTCTCACTGCTGCTGCCATGGTACAGCTGCCACTGCCACTGCTTACCACTGCTGCTGCTACTGCTGCTGCCGCTGCGTGCGGCCACTGCTGCCATGGCTGCTGCCGGTGCTAGTGCTGCTACTGCTGCTGCCATGGGTACAGCTACTGCTGCCACTGGCCTGCTGCTGCTGCTGCCATAGGAGTACAGCACTGCACACTCCTTCTGCTACTGCTGCCACTGTTTTAGCTACTACTACCACTGCGCCATACTGCTACTGCAAAGTGCAACTACTACTGCCTTCTTCTGCTGCTACTGCTGCTGCTACTGCTGTCGTAAGTGCAACTGCTACTGCTACTGCTACTACTGCTGCCATGGTACAGCTACTGCCACTACTCCTACCTGTGCCATGGTACAGCTACTGCACCACAAGTACAGCTACTACTGCCACTGCGCTACTGCACACTGCCATAGGGTACAGCTGCTACCGCAACTGCTACTGCTCTGCTGCCATGGTACCAGCCACTGCTGCCACTGCTGCTGCTGCTGCTGCTGCTGCGCACCACGCTGCTACTGCTGCCGCAGGGTGCAGCTGCCGCTGCTGCTGCTACTGCTGCCATAGGGTACAACCACTGCTGCCACTGCTACTGCTGCTGCTGCTACTGCCGCACTGCCACTACTACTGCTGCCATAGGGTACAGCTGCCACTGCTTCTACTACTGCCATAGGTACAGCCCTACTACCACTGCTTCACAATGCTACTTCTGCACTACCATTGGTGCAGCCACTCTTCTGCTATTCTGCTATGCTGCTGCTACTGCTGCTACTGCTACCATAGGGTACAACTACAGCACCACTAATTCTGCTACTACCATAGCTACAACTACTGCACCACTACTTCCTGCTGCTACTGCTACTACTTCTGCCATGGTACAGCTACTGCCACTGCCTCTACTGCTGCCATGGTGCAGCTACTGCCGCTGCCTCTGCTACTGCACCATGGTACAGCTACTGCTGCCTGGGCAGCTGCTGCTGCCACCCAGGGCACAGCTGCTGCTGCCACTACTTACACTACTACTGCCATGAGGTACAACTGCTACTGCTACCATAAGTACAGCCACTACTGCCGCTACTACTACTGCTGCACCATGCTGCCACTGCTGCCGCTGCTGCCACTCTTGCTACTGCCATGAATTTGCAACTCTACTACCTACTTTACTGCTCTCTGCTACCATAAGTTACAACCACTACTACCACTACTTCTACTACTACTACTACTACCATTAGTACAACCACTACTACCACTACTTCTACTACTACTACTACTACTACCATAAATTTACCAGCTACTGCTGCCACTTCTTCTGCACTGCCATGTGCTGCTTCTACTGCCGCCTTCTGCTGCTGTGCTACTACTACTGCATGGCTACACTGCTGTATTACCTGCTGATACTACCATAGAGTACCCAGTTACTGCTACCACTGCTTCTACTGCACCTACTGCTGCTGCTGCTACTGCTACTGCTACTGCTACCATGAGAGTACAGCTACTGCTGCTATACTATAAGTACAGCTACTACTGCCACTGGCTGCCTGCCTGACCAGAACAGTCACTGCTGCCACTGCTTCTGCTGCTACTGCTACTGCTGCTGCTACTGCTGCTACTGCTGCTGCCTGTGGTGCAGCTACTGCTGCTGCTGCTGCTGCTGCTGCTGCCATGGTGCAGCAGCTGCTGCTGCTGCTGTGGGGTGCAGTCACTGCTGCCAACTACTACTACTACTACTACTACTACTACCATAAGTACAACTACTACTACTACTACTACTACTACTACTACCACTACTACTACTACTACCACTACTACTACTACTACCACAAGTACAACTACTACTACCACTACTACTACCACAAGTACGACTACTACCACTACTACTACTACTACCACAAGTACAACTACTACTACTACCACAAGTACGACTACTACTACCACTACTACTACTACCATAAGTACAACTACTATATACCCTCTGTATCTGTGTATTGTTTGTAACAACTTGACAAAGTTCCTGGGGATCTAAACGTTGCCACAATATAATGTCACATAAGTTGCACTTGTGTCCTTTTACCTAAGAAAGGGAATCTGTGTAACTAGTGCGATAAATGGACCAGTTTCATACTGTTATCACTATTGATACTTGATAAATAAGACACTTGGGAATCTTTATTGTTGTGGTCAGACCCTGAAGTCCAAAGCTCGAGGGACTGATTCCCTCTATTACAAATACTGCTTCTAATATAACATTCACTTGAATCCGACCGAGGAAGCTTTTTGTGCAGCAAAACTTATAGGCAATAAAGATTGCAATGTGTTGCAAATGTGACTTATCAACTTGTTAGTATTGTATACCATAAATAATGCAATAGTGCTTTCATTTGTTGTTCTCAAGAAAGTTCATATTGTTACTGAACAACAGTATGAACAATATACTGTTATTGAACAACATTTGCATATTTTATTAAATAAACTCTGTTCTTAACTGTTTAATAAGTAAACAGTACCTGCTCTGATCTGTCTATAGTTTTATTAAATAAACTGGTTTACATGGCTCAGTTGGTTAATGTCTTCTGACTGGACAGACCATAATGGCTGTTCTATGTTGATTGAAGTTTTTTGTATTGAATTTGGGCCACAGAGGCACAAATTTGCCAGTTTTATATAACATATTATATCAGGTTGGAATGTGAAGAGTTGGGGATGTGAAGAGTTGGGAATGTGAAGAGTTGGGAATGTGAAGAGTTGGGGATGTGAAGAGTTGGGGATGTGAAGAGTTGGGGATGTGAAGAGTTGGGGATGTGAAGAGTTGGGAATGTGAAGAGTTGGGAATGTGAAGAGTTGGGAATGTGAAGAGTTGGGAATGTGAAGAGTTGGGAATGTGAAGAGTTGGGAATGTGAAGAGTTGGGAATGTGAAGAGTTGGGAATGTGAAGAGTTGGGAATGTGAAGAGTTGGGAATGTGAAGAGTTGGGGATGTGAAGAGTTGGGAATGTGAAGAGTTGGGAATGTGAAGAGTTGGGAATGTGAAGAGTTGGGAATGTGAAGAGTTGGGAATGTGAAGAGTTGGGGATGTGAAGAGTTGGGAATGTGAAGAGTTGGGAATGTGAAGAGTTGGGGATGTGAAGAGTTGGGGATGTGAAGAGTTGGGGATGTGAAGAGTTGGGAATGTGAAGAGTTGGGGATGTGAAGAGTTGGGGATGTGAAGAATTGGGGATGTGAAGAGTTGGGGATGTGAAGAGTTGGGAATGTGAAGAGTTGGGGATGTGAAGAGTTGGGGATGTGAAGAGTTGGGGATGTGAAGAGTTGGGGATGTGAAGAGTTGGGGATGTGAAGAGTTGGGAATGTGAAGAGTTGGGGATGTGAAGAGTTGGGGATGTGAAGAGTTGGGAATGTGAAGAGTTGGGGATGTGAAGAGTTGGGGATGTGAAGAGTTGGGGATGTGAAGAGTTGGGAATGTGAAGAGTTGGGGATGTGAAGAGTTGGGGATGTGAAGAGTTGGGGATGTGAAGAGTTGGGAATGTGAAGAGTTGGGGATGTGAAAAGTTGGGAATGTGAAGAGTTGGGAATGTGAAGAGTTGGGAATGTGAAGAGTTGGGGATGTGAAGAGTTGGGGATGTGAAGAGTTGGGGATGTGAAGAGTTGGGAATGTGAAGAGTTGGGAATGTGAAGAGTTGGGAATGTGAAGAGTTGGGGATGTGAAGAGTTGGGAATGTGAAGAGTTGGGAATGTGAAGAGTTGGGGATGTGAAGAGTTGGGGATGTGAAGAGTTGGGAATGTGAAGAGTTGGGAATGTGAAGAGTTGGGAATGTGAAGAGTTGGGGATGTGAAGAGTTGGGGATGTGAAGAGTTGGGGATGTGAAGAGTTGGGGATGTGAAGAGTTGGGGATGTGAAGAGTTGGGAATGTGAAGAGTTGGGGATGTGAAGAGTTGGGGATGTGAAGAGTTGGGGATGTGAAGAGTTGGGAATGTGAAGAGTTGTGAATGTGAAGAGTTGGGGATGTGAAGAGTTGGGGATGTGAAGAGTTGGGGATGTGAAGAGTTGGGGATGTGAAGAGTTGGGAATGTGAAGAGTTGGGGATGTGAAGAGTTGGGGATGTGAAGAGTTGGGAATGTGAAGAGTTGGGGATGTGAAGAGTTGGGAATGTGAAGAGTTGGGGATGTGAAGAGTTGGGGATGTGAAGAGTTGGGGATGTGAAGAGTTGTGAATGTGAAGAGTTGGGGATGTGAAGAGTTGGGGATGTGAAGAGTTGGGGATGTGAAGAGTTGTGAATGTGAAGAGTTGGGGATGTGAAGAGTTGTGAATGTGAAGAGTTGGGGATGTGAAGAGTTGGGGATGTGAAGAGTTGTGAATGTGAAGAGTTGGGGATGTGAAGAGTTGTGAATGTGAAGAGTTGGGGATGTGAAGAGTTGGGGATGTGAAGAGTTGGGGATGTGAAGAGTTGGGGATGTGAAGAGTTGGGGATGTGAAGAGTTGGGGATGTGAAGAGTTGGGGATGTGAAGAGTTGGGGATGTGAAGAGTTGGGGATGTGAAGAGTTTCATAGAGAAGATAACTGCAGAAAGAAAACTGAGTAATATTATAAACTCACTAATTATACATTTTTAAGTTGCAAGAGTTAGCGAAACCCGAAATATTATATTTTGTTCTATTATTTTGTGCCCGAGTTGATCACATTGTTAGGTACGTGCTATTGTCTTCGATTAATTTCTTCTAAGCCATTTATTTATACTTTCCGAACGCCATATTCGATTGGCTTCGAATTTTTAAGACTGGTGAACTAACACTTGGGGAATGTTTGAGTAACAATGGTAAGTGCAGGTTCTCTCTTCTCAAATTTATATAGACTATTCCGTAAACTGATTTCTTTATATCAACAGAAAGATTCCATTCGCCCATTTCAAAAATTAAACGCACCTGTATCCCACTTAGAAAAAGGCTGCTTCTCTGTTTTTTATCAAATCTGGATGCCTCCCATTCCCCAGGCACTATATGGCACCCCACGTGTTTAGACTTTTGATTAAATTAAAACACTTGTGAATGGCACCAGTCTTTATTGATTAATGCATTTTTTTAAATGGGTAAAGATTTATTTAGCTTTTGACAGAACAGGAGCAAATTTGTCTGGATTCGTATAAAAATCTGGACAATTCATATTTTGGTGTGCTACTAACTTTTTGTGCTGATTATATTTTCCCTAATAGAAGCTCTTCCTCGATTTTAAAAAGTATAAGTTTTAATGTGACAATATTGTTAACGAAATTGATTTATACGAAATAAATGTCTCTTCTGATCATGAATATGTCACAGTGTTTGATCTTTCTTGGATTGTTAAGACCGAAACACATTTCGATTTCTTCTGCTTTCCTGCCCAAGGAACAGGAATGTGAGGAACAATGACGCTAGTGGTGGATATACGAAAGTAATCAAAGGCAACAAGGTAATTATCGAATACATGTAAAAGCGTTCATGTACTACTTACGAGATGATGAAAGTTTGGCTTCTGGAGACTTTATGGCTGCCCTGCTGGCTGTCTTCTGTTGCCCTGCTGGCTGTCTTCTGTTGCCCTGCTGGCTGTCTTCTGTTGCCCTGCTGGCTGTCTTCTGTTGCCCTGCTGGCTGTCTTCTGTTGCCCTGCTGGCTGTCTTCTGTTGCCCTGCTGGTTGCTGCCGTCCTGCTGGCTGTCTTCTGCCGCCCTGCTGGCTATCTGCTACCGTCCTGCCGGTTGTCTGCTACTTATACCAGTGTGTTCCTGCCTTGTTGTACTCCTCGCTGGTCACACTTAAGCTGCGCTACTAAGCAACCATCACAACACAATTTGATATTACTCTTTATCTCATTTTCCCTTTGTTCATTTTTGATTAATTTACAAAGAGAAAAAATATGAAAGGCGTCATATTTGATACTACAGTAAGACTACTTTAGACGGATAAGTATATAACATATGGTGTAATAAAATAACACTATCTTCCACTACTGTTATGTTCATGGAAAAGAGTGTTAAAACCTGGATAATCCCTGACAAAAATAAACGATTCAGGTTTGATCCACAGGAAGGAAAGCTTCAAATTTTTGAACAGACCTTGACAAGTATCAAGGCAACACGATCACTGGAAATTTTAAGAAGGTTAGGTAAATCTGGCGCCACTGTATGAAGGCTGGCTAGGTTAGGTTAGACAAAATATATCATCAGACAGGACAATTGTTTCCTGACGCGGGTCTTAGTGATGTATCGGATATCCGCATCCGCGGAATATCCGCACAATATCTTACATCCGTATCTGCATTTTACTATAAACAGACATCCGCATATGCATCCGCATCCGAATCAGCAGAACATCCACACAGTTTCTCACAATTCCATCCACATCCACAAAATAAGTAAGACATCCTCATACACATCCGCATCCGTGGATACCTAAATTTTCACATCCGATACATCTCCAGTCTTAGTTATATGATAACCCACCACTGGAACGCTCTGTCATTTTCCACTTGCTTTCCAGTTTACCCGCTTAAGAAGTCATATTAACTAGCAATATCATGGCCAACCTATACATTAAGGAGAAGCAATCTTCTTGTCCTACGCAGATCACAAACTCTTTAAGACTATAATGATATATACTAAATATATAATAAAATATTTATATATGTTTGCTTTATTTCTGACTCTAATTTTCCAGAATAATTTTGATGGTCAGTTCAGAATTTCCTTAGAAATATTGTGTATATTATTATTATATTCGTGGGAAGGTTTTAGTTAGTAATACAAAGATTTTTAATATGTATTGATGCCACTCAGGTGAAATATTGTAATGTGTGTGTGATTACTCGACAACACCAGCACCATAACACTTACCAGCACCATAGCACTTACCAGCGTCATGACACTTACCAGCACTATAGCACTTACCAGCACCATAACACTTACCAGCACAATAACACTTACCAGCACCATAACACTTACCAGCACCATAGCACTTACCAGCACCATAACACTTACCAGCACCATAGCACTTACCAGCACCATAACACTTACCAGCACCATAACACTTACCAGCACCATAACACTTACCAGCACCATAGCACTTACCAGCACCATAGCACTTACCAGCACCATAGCACTTACCAGCACCATAACACTTACCAGCACCATTAAGCACCATAGCACTTACAGCACCATAACACTTACCAGCACCATAGCACTTACCAGCACCATAGCACTTACCAGCACCATAGCACTTACCAGCACCATAACACTTACCAGCACCATAACACTTACCAGCACCATAGCACTTACCAGCACCATAGCACTTACCAGCACCATAGCACTTACCAGCACCATAACACTTACCAGCACCATAACACTTACCAGCACCATAGCACTTACCAGCACCATAGCACTTACCAGCACCATAACACTTACCAGCACCATAACACTTACCAGCACCATAGCACTTACCAGCACCATAGCACTTACCAGCATCATGACACTTTCCAGCACCATAGCACTTACCAGCACCATAGCACTTACTAGCACCATAGCACTTACCAGCACTATAGCACTTACCAGCACCATAGCACTTACTAGCACCATAGCACTTACCAGCACTATAGCACTTACCAGCACCATAGCACTTACCAGCACCATAGCACTTACCAGCACCATAGCACTTACCAGCATCATGACACTTTCCAGCACCATAGCACTTACCAGCATCATGACACTTTCCAGCACCATAGCACTTACCAGCACCATAGCACTTACCAGCACCATAACACTTACCAGCACCATAGCACTTACCAGCATCATGACACTTTCCAGCACCATATCACTTACCAGCACCATAGCACTTACCAGCACCATGACACTTACCAGCCCCATGACACTTACCAGCACCATGACACTTTCCAGCACCATAGCACTTACTAGTACCATGACACTTTCCAGCACCATAGTACCATGACACTTTCCACCAGCACCATATTACCAGCACCATAGCACTTACCAGCACCATACACTTACCAGCACCACTTACCAGCACCATACCACTTACCAGCACCATAGCACTTACCAGCACATAGCACTTACCAGCACCATAACACCCAGCACCATACACTTACCAGCACCATAGCACTTACCAGCACCATAACCAGCACCATAGCACTAGCACTACCAGCACCATAGCACTTACCAGCACCATAGCACTTACCAGCACCATAACACTTACCAGCACACTTTCACTGCACCATAGCCACCAGCACCATAGCACTTACCAGCACCATAGTACTTACCAGCAACATAACACTTACCAGCACCATAACACTTACCAGCACCATAGCACTTACCAGCACCATAGCACTTACCAGCACCATAACACTTACCAGCACCATAACACTTACCAGCACCATAACACTTACCAGCACCATAGCACTTACCAGCACCATAGTACTTACCAGCACCATAGCACTTACCAGCACCATAACACTTACCAGCACCATAGCACTTACCAGCACCATAACACCAGCACCATAGCACTTACCAGCACCATAACACCAGCACCATGACACCAGCACCATAACACTTACCAGCACCATAGCACTTACCAGCACCATAGCACTTACTAGCACCATAGCACTTACCAGCACCATAGCACTTACCAGCACCATAACACTTACCAGCACCATAACACTTACCAGCACCATAGCACTTACCAGCACCATAGCACTTACCAGCACCATAGCACTTACCAGCACCATAGCACTTACCAGCACCATAGCACTTACCAGCACCATAGCACTTACCAGCACCATAGCACTTACCAGCACCATAACACTTACCAGCACCATAACACTTACCAGCACCATAGCACTTACCAGCACCATAACACTTACCAGCACCATAACACCAGCACCATAGCACTTACCAGCACCATAACACTTACCAGCACCATAACATTACCAGCACACTTACCAGCACCATAACACTTACCAGCACCATAGCACTTACCAGCACCATAACACTTACCAGTACCATAGCACTTACTAGCACCATAGCACTTACCAGCACCATAGCACTTACTTGCACCATAGCACTTACCAGCACTATAGCACTTACCAGCACCATAGCACTTACTAGCACCATAGCACTTACCAGCACTATAGCACTTACCAGCACCATAGCACTTACTAGCACCATAGCACTTACTAGCACCATAGCACTTACCAGCACCATAGCACTTACCAGCACCATAGCACTTACTAGCACCATAGCACTTACCAGCACCATAGCACTTACCAGCACCATAACACTTACCAGTACCATAGCACTTACTAGCACCATAGCACTTACCAGCACAATATCACTTACCAGCACCATAGCACTTACCAACACCATATAGCACTTACCAGCACCATAGCACTTACTAGCACCATAGCACTTACCAGCACACACTTACCAGCACCATAACAGACACTTAGCCAGCACCATAGCACTTACCATAGCACTTACTAGCACCATAGCACCATAGCACTTACCAGCACTTTACCAGCACCATAGCACTTACCAGCACCATAGACACTTACCAGCACCTTAGCACTTACCAGCACCATAGCACTTACCAGCACCATAGACACCAGCACCATACACTTTCCAGCACCATAGCACTTACCAGCACCATGACACTTTCCAGCACAATGACACCAGCACCTTGACACTTACCAGCACCATGACACTTACCAGCACCATGACACTTACCAGCACCATGACACCAGCACCATTACACTTACCAGCACCATGACACTTTCCAGCACCATAGCACTTACCAGCACCATGACACTTTCCAGCACCATGACACCAGCACCATGACATTTACCTGCACCACGACACTTACCAGCACCTGGACACTTTACAGCACCATGACGCCAGCACCATGACATTTACCTGCACCAAGACACTTTCCAGCACCATGACATTTACCTGCACCTAGACACTTTCCAGCACCATGACACTTTCCAGCACCATGACATTTCCTGCACCGTGACACTTACCAGCACCATAGCACTTACCAGCACCATAGCACTTACCAGCACCATAACACTTACCAGCACCATGACACTTACCAGCACCATAGCACTTACCAGCACCATGACACTTTCCAGCACCATGACACCAGCACCATGACACTTTCCAGCACCATGACACTTACCAGCACCATGACACTTTCCAGCACCATGACACTTTCCAGCACCATGACACTTTCCAGCACCATGACACTTTCCAGCACCATGACACTTACCAGCACCATGACACTTACCATCACCATGACACTTACCAGCACCATGACACTTACCTGCACCATGACACTTAGCAGCACCATGTCACCAGCACAATGACACTTACCTGCACAATGACTCTTACCAGCACCATGACACCAGCACCATGACACTTACCAGCACCATGGCACTTACCAGCACCATGACACTTACCTGCATCATGTCACCTGCACCATGACGCCTGCACCATGGCACTTACCAGCGCCATGGCACTTACCAGCACAGTTGCAGCAGCACCATGACTCTTACCTGCACCATGACACCAGCACCATTGCACTTACCAGCTCCCTGACACCAGTACCATGACATTTACCAGCACCATGACACCAGCACCATGACACCAGCACCATGACACCTGCACCATGACACTTAGCAGCACCCTGACACTTACCTGCACCATGACACCAGGACCATGGCACCTGCACCATGACACCAGCACCATGACTCCTGCACCATGACACTTTCCAGCACCATGACACCAGCACCATGACACCAGCACCATGACACCAGCACCATGACACTTACCTGCACCATGACAATTACCAGCACCATGGCACTTACCAGCACCATGACACCAGGACCATGACATCTGCACCATGACACCAGCACCATGACACTTACCAGCTCCCTGACACCAGTACCATGACACCAGCACCATGACACTAGCACCATGACACCAGCACCATGACACCACACCATGACACTTACCAGCACCATGGCACTTACTAGCACCATGGCACCAACACCATTGCACTTACCAGCACCATGACACCAGCACCATGACACCACACCATGACACTTACCAGCACCATGGCACTTACTAGCACCATGGCACCAACACCATTGCACTTACCAGCACCATGACACTTACCTGCACCATGACACTTTCCAGCACCATGACTCCAGCACCATGACACCAGCACCATGACACTTACCAGCACCATGACACTTACCAGCACCATGGCACTTACTAGCACCATGGCACCAACACCATTGCACTTATCAGCACCATGTCACCTGCACCATGACACTTACCAGCTCCCTGACACTTACCAGCTCCCTGACACTTACCAGCAGCACCATGACACCAGCACCATGACACCAGCACCATGGCACCAGCACCGTGACACTTACCTGCTCCATGATACCAGCCCCCTGACACTTACCAGCTCCATGACACTTACCAGCACCATGACACTTGCCAGCTCCATGACACACTTGCCAGCTCCCTGACGCATACCAGCTCCCTTAGACTTACCAGCACCATGACACCAGAACAACAAGCTACCTGACACTTACCAGCTCCATGACACTTACAAACTCCCTGACACTTACCTGCTCCGTGACACTTACAAACTCCCTGACACTTACCTGCTCCGTGACACTTACCAACTCCCTGACACTTACCAGTTCCCTAACACTTACCAGCTCCATGACACTTACCAGCACCATGACACCTGCACCATGGCACTTGCCAGCTCCATGACACACTTGCCAGCTCCCTGACGCATACCAGCTACCTGACACTTATCAGCACCCTGACACTTACCAGCACCATGACACTTATCAGCACAACCAACACCCTGTCACTTACCAGCACAACCAGCTCCCTTTCACTTCCCTATACAACCACCTCCCTGTCACTTCCCTATTCAACCAGCTCCCTCTCACTTCCCTATTCAACAATCTCCCTCTCACTTCCCTATTCAACAATCTCCCTCTCACTTCCCTATTCAACCAGCTCCCTCTCACTTCCCAATACAACCAGCTCCCTTTCACTTCCCTATACAACCAGCTCCCTCTCACTTGTGTATACAGCCAGCTCCCTTTCACTTCCCAATACAACCATCTCCTTCTCACTTCCCTATACAACCATCTCCTTCTCACTTCCCTATACAACCATCTCCTTCTCACTTCCCTATTCAACCAGCTCCTTCTCACTTCCCTATACAACCATCTCCTTCTCACTTCCCTATACAACCAGCTCCTTCTCACTTCCCTATTCAACCAGCTCCTTCTCACTTCCCTATACAACCATCTCCTTCTCACTTCCCTATACAACCATCTCCTTCTCACTTCCCTATACAACCAGCTCCTTCTCACTTCCCTATACAACCAGCTCCCTCTCACTTGTGTATACAGCCAGCTCCCTTTCACTTCCCTATACAACCATCTCCTTCTCACTTCCCTATTCAACCAGCTCCTTCTCACTTCCCTATACAACCATCTCCTTCTCACTTCCCTATACAACCATCTCCTTCTCACTTCCCTATACAACCAGCTCCCTCTCACTTCCCAATTCAACCAGCTCCTCCTCACTTCCCAATTCAACCATCTCCTTCTCACTTCCCTATTCAACCAGCTCCTTCTCACTTCCCTATACAACCAGCTCCCTCTCACTTCCCAATTCAACCAGCTCCCTCTCACTTCCCAATACAACCAGCTCCCTCTCACATGTAATTGGTATGGAAATTTGTCTGGACTGCCTCCTTGTGAGCTTCTCACCCTGTTGATACAGAAACCCTGAGATTAGTCGTCTCAGTCTCACAACTGGTCTTTAGGATACATTTCCATATGCAACTGATCTTGCAAGAAATTCCTAACTACATGCGCGAATAAAGGACTAACTAACTTGGTGGAGAATATGCTACGAGAAATCCCTCTACTCCACCCAAGCAACCAGATTCCTCTGGAACCTGTCTTCAAGATACCACGTCCAGTGAAGGACTTATTTCTGCAAACCATACCCCAGGCCGGGATTGAACCCGCGGTCATAGAGTCGCAAAACTCCAGCCCGTCGCGTTAGCTTTCCGAAGCTATAGTGCCTAATAGGTGTTTAATGTGTTGATGTGGGTCAAAAAATGTATTTGAAAATGGACTAGAACCAACAGGGAAGCTCTGCGCCTGCACTGATGGGATAGGGTCAGGAAATGTATTTGAGGTCGAGACGGGGCATCACGAGCGGGAGTGTTTTGAATGGAGTAAAGAGGCTGGGAAAGCATGGGACCAGGAAATTGGTATTCACGGCAGCCTAAGGATTAATATAGGCCTCACTTCATAATAGGAAGTGTCATAACTGTTCCTGGTGAAAAGTGAGGGAACGTGATTTACGGGACCACCGTAATAAAGTGGTAAAATTAGTGAATAATGGTAGGACCGGTGGTAACTGGTGTGACGACATGGAGTGTCCAGGGGAAAATACCCGTTATTTAAGCATCACTCATCGGTCTCAGATCTTAATGGAGTGACCTCTAATGTGCATAATAATTATGAGACATTAAATCGTCCTGTGAATTGTAATGTAATCAGTGATAATAACACTAGGTTAAGAGAATGTGTGAAGTGAAATAAGTCGCCTTGCTCCGAGTGAACACATGTAGATCTCGTGCTTCCTGTCCCTTAGGATAGTGAAGTTTTTATGGAGTCACGACTTCTAAACTGGGACAAACCACAGATACCTCATCCTGCTGGAATAAGAACTGTGTCGGTGTAGCAGGACATCGAAATGAGATGGTGAATGGAGGAAATAAGGAGCATCAATCACCCACAGTTAAGTAACCCTTCTAGTTATAGCAGACTGATACTGGCCAGTTAGGTATGTTGTAATTGGATAGGTTGTGGGTGATCCAGCTACATCAAGTGACCACCAGAGAATATCTGGTAAGTGGTGGTATTATATACAAGTGTTTTTTCCTTGATGGATATATCCATGTGTAACCTACCCCCCCCCTTCATTCAGTTAAACTAATATAATCTATACAGTCCACAATTAATTAGTAGCACAGTACTTGTGGGTGCTATCCAATTCATACTGGTCTCGGATAGATATGGATAAGATTGTGAGGTCGATGGAACCACCTGCAATTACCAGGGATGGCTAAGTTTTCTCGCATGTCTACACGGGGTGACTTTGGTAAAAAATATGGTTGTTGTCTCCCAAAGAGATTACTTGTATGCATGTAATGTTGAGGTACATACAGGTAACTCCTATAAATTTTTCCATATCTGCCTGTTGGTCCTTCCTGAACCGGATGTAATCAGTGAAAAATTAATTAATTGAATTAATTACTTAATAATTAAGTGACTGACTGAAGGAAGTGGGTATAGAGTACACAAATTTAATCGGTCGTATGGTGGATGATAATTAGCCCAATTAATTGCTAGCACATGTGTGGCTAGGATTTATACAAGAGTAAAGTGCAAGAATTACTCTCATAAGGTGTCTACTTAAGTTGTATAATCGGTGATTATTAATTCCCTAACCATGGCTGGGTCTGAGAAAGTTATTGCGGCTGGCAAGTCCATGGATGCCCAAGCTAAGAAAGCATCACTACAAGCTCGGAAGGGTCATGTTGCTAAATCATACAACAAGTGTATGGAGTTAATGGGACAAGAAACGGTGAACCCTGATGAATTAAAGTTACACCTAGATGCCTTAGAAAATAGATATGAGTCATATAAATTGTGGTATAAAGACTGTGAGAGAGATCTACTGGTGAATTGTGCAGATGATGCTGAAAGGGAGCGGCTGCTGGATCAATATTATGAAGTGGAGGACAACATCGTGTCCTGCAAAACTAAGGCTTTGGAGAAGGTAAAGGGTGTAAAAAATGCTGCTGGTCAACCTAGTAAGAAAAATCAGAGGTGTCTACCAAAACTCCCAGAATTATGCATGCCTGTGTTTAATCTGGGAGAAAATCGGGAGGAGTTTTGGTCTATCTTTAAAGCAGTCGTACATGATAGGAGTGATCTTGCAAGTGTTACCAAATTATGCTATTTAAAGGGACAAGTAAGGAGAGATGCGCATGTTCTCATACAAGCATTCCCAAATGTAGATGACTCCTATAGTGAGGCAGTTGACTTGTTGGAGGTCACTTATGGTAACTTGGAGCAAAGTAGGCTGGATCTAGTAGCTATTTTGGCTAGTTTGAAGACTCCAGATCACAACTGCAATGGCTTACAGCAATTTAGGATCAAACTAGAAAGCACTCTTAAGACCTTGAGTAATAAATATGATCTGGAGGGAGCAGAGTGTTTGTTGAGTACCTTGATTCAGAATAAATTGAACTACAAGACAGTAGAGTGGCTATCTAACAGATATCACAAGAGTTACTTTGGGTTGGAGGAAATAAAGAGTGGGCCTGTAGGAGCTAACTGTCCAACTGCAGACCAGCCAACCCATTACCTCTAGGAATACCACGTCTACAGACCCCAGTGCACCTGTCAAGTTCTACAAAAGGAAAATTTATCCCAATATCAATAATCATAATTCACCTACTAAAAGGGGTTACGTAGGCACATATCAAGTGACAGGGGCCAGTAATAGTGGTTCTTCACATCAAAGCAAGAGGAGTAAGTACCACAATAAGGGTAGCCCAGTTGATAAGAGGTCAGGCAAAGAAAGGAGAGATTGTATCTTCTGCAACGGTACTCATTTCTCTAAGAACTGTAATGCCTATAATTCATGGGATGTTAAAGTGGAAAGATTGGAAGAGCTTGCTAGATGTATCAGGTGTCTAGGAAATCATAATGTAAGGGATTGCCATGCTAACTTGAACCATTGTTATCAGTGTAACAAGGGAAGACACCACATAGCTATGTGTAAGGGCGGATCTAATTTTAATGATGGTAACAATAGTACTGATAGTGATAATAACCCGGACACAACAGTAGCCAACATAGAGATTGCAGCTAATGTCGGTAATGATGGCCTAGCTGAGGTAACTTGACCTGTGTTGGATATGGTGATTAATGATAAATGACATAAATCCAAAACTGTAACAGCATTACTGGATCAGGGATCACAACGTACCTTCATAAAACGTAATTGCCTTAATGGGATGAAGGTACTAATGGGAGGTCAAGTTATCTGGCTTTCTCTCAAATAAGAAGGCCCAGTCATACGACACTTTTTATGTAATTGTCAGGCTGGGCAATGAGAGAAAACGTATTAATGCCGTAGTAGTGGATAGGCTCCCAGAGAAAATATCTACAATAGGGCTTGGTAACGCTACTGAAAGGCTTTCAAGTAAGGTAAATTTGGCACCTTCTGGTGTAAATAATGATTCTGTGGAGCCAATAGATATTTTGATAGGTAGTGACTATTATGCCACCTTTGTAAAGGGTATGACAATGAAATGCGGAGTCACCCTTCTAAGGACTGCAGGAGGTCATGTGATGTATGGCAGGATTCCTCGTACTGATAATGAATGACTGGAGGAAGCTATAAATACAGTTACGGTGTGTCTTACTCATGAAATATCACCCCAGTGTAAATATTCTTTAATGGAAGATGACGTTGAACCTGTGTATAAATTATGGGATTTGGACAGCATAGGAATCAATGTAAATGAAGAAAGTCCAGATGATTCCCTTACTCAGGAACAATACCTGAAGGATGTTAAATTTGAATCTGGACAATACTGGGCGAGACTCCCGTGGAAAATGAACCATCCAGACCTACCAACTAATTACCGGATGGTGTATGGACAATTAAATTCTGGCAATAGACAATTCTAAATCTCCCCTGCTGTTGGCACATCACTCATCAACAAATCCACAATAAATGTAAGTGGCGTTTAATTATTGTTTATTTTGCATGTCCCATTCCTTTCTATATAAGGAAATGTATATTTCATGTAAATTTTTTTTTCAGACTTTGGGATGTCAGGAACGGACTAATTCTATTTCCATTATTTCTTGTGGGGAAAATTAACTCGACCAACGGCAAGCCCTCTGGAATGGATTAATGCCGTTGGTTGAGGGTCCACTGTATTGTCTTTCTGCGGGGGCTTGGAAAGAGACGAATATCTGCAGCACTTCCGGAAGCCTCAATGATTCTTTGTTCCTATATGATTCTTATTTGCAGACACGTGGGAGACCGTGCTGCAGCTCTTGGTACTTGTTATGGTGACTGGTTAGAGAATAACGAGTTAGCGTTTGCATGACCTGATTTAGCCTCCATTCAGGCATGGGGGCTATTAGCTCACTTTATCTTATATAACCTAACATTCAATGATGTTTAGGTCTAAGGCTACGTTATTAATATTTAAGGTTACCTCACTATTTCTAATATTAGTTACTGTGTAAATCTACCTAAACCTTCCATAAAGGGTAAATATCCATCAGTATGTTCAATCTCACTGCCTCTGCCAACTGGTGTTTGTGTGAGTGTTATAGGCCTATGAAGCTCATGTACTGTAAATCCGTTCCATTGAATCTTTGGGAGACCAAATCAATTTCCACAATTAGTGTGATCTTTGAGATTACCAGCTGGACTAAAATTCTTTGTAGCATTAGGTATTTAATGTGTCACCTAGTCATTTCGTCGTTGTTTATTTCTCTTTGCAAGTTATACTTCAGAACTGTTACCATCACTGATATCTTGGCACATCTTATGTAAAATATTCTGTAGCTGGGAATCGTCAAAGTTAATTAGTAAATAATTAATTACTTGTGAGAAATTACCTGAATGAGGCTTACAGGGTATTACCTGAATTATTATATGCAAGTATTTTGGGTTAGATAAGTGGGACTTAATCACAGTAGGTCACAAAACTAACACCCTCAATGCCACTTCATCACTCGAACAAAAAGCTAGACCTAATATTAAATTAAAAATTACCGTATTAAACAATACCAATAATGGTAAATTATAAAATAATGTGGACTATATATGATTAGGCTTGCTGGGTACACAGAATATAATTGTTGCACATAAATTGTAATGGTGTTATTAGAAATTCGTATTACGACTTACCATTTAATTACTGCAGATGGATCACATCACAACACCTGACTGACACGCAAACCTTACACTGGCCAGCTAGTGATCTGTATGAAAGGACTAATGGCTCACTTCCCTGTGTGAATGATGGCGTATTCATTATCATCCATGCTCCACATGTAATTCTTGAAGTCTCGCAAATTTTCTGTCCCAATTCTTCAGCAGGGGACATTAACACGGGTTCCTATTACAAATTCACATCGAAACACCACAATCTGGCCTCAAAGACACCGGATTATTAGTTGAATTTTTCACGACAACCATTGCTCGCAAATTACAAATGGTGTCCCCCCCTTCCCGTCCTTATCACTCCGTGGCCGCTGCACACCCTTCTTCACTTAAAACTTTTCAGAGGGTCAAATCAGCGTTACATTTTAATATGTAATTATCATATTATTCAAATTTACACATGCTGAATTTAGGAAAATTCCAAATTATCCACACTGCGGCCAGGAGATGGTCATTGATAAACGACTTAAAATTATTTTTGTACTACACCTTGCTTTACAATTTTTACACGCATTTATAATTAAAATTAGCAGAGAATGGGCTTTGGTATAAAGATAGGATACACTAAATATTCACACAATTCATTTTGTATCCTACCTCTGTACCTAATTACATCATCTAAATGTAGCCTCAATTCATCTATTATTGAACCTCTTATAAATTTTCCTTTTAGCAACAATTTAATATCATCTCCATAGATTTCTTCTTGCACCTCTGAATCCAGTAATTCAGAGGATGTAGAAAGTTATAGGAAATATTCATTGTGTTTTTAAATATAAACACTAACAATGTTACATTAATTAGTCTGGCTAAGGAAGAATACCTATTAATATCAGTGGCTAATGAAGGACAAATTATTGGAGTGGTGGTCACAGTAATTTCAGTAGGTGCAATATGTGCCTTTTGTAAAGGCCAATTAACTTTATTTACCAACTCGGTCCATTAAACCATGATAAAGTATTCACAAATGTACCATAAGTCAAGACTCGTGACAAGAAATCAGCTGGATTCTCGTCACCAGGTACATGATTAAATGTTAATAAATGTTGACCCAAAATCTTATATTTCTCCTGCACTTAATTTCAGCGACTCTATTTTGAACGTACACAAACTTACTGTTAACATTAAGAATCCATTGTAAGGACACCTAATTATCAGACCAAATCACAGTGTCGCTAATGTTTATCTCCTGCAACTTACCTCTTACATAATTAGCTAATTTAACACCAATGTAAATGGCTGTTAATTCCAACTAAGGCGATGTGCACGCAGTTTGTGTTGAGCATTACCAATTATTCAGTCTTTGTTTATACAAATTGCTTCATTTTTGTCATACAATCGGGCATTATCCTCCTTATTTTTTTTTTTTTTTGGAGGGGAGGAGGGGAGATGACCGATATAGGACACTGAATGTAATTTTTATATTCAAATTAGCTTGAATTTCTGTATACACAGAGTCTTATCCCACAGTTTAATATTTATATTAAACTCTCCATATCCATCTGTTCTTACTCCTCAAAGAACATTTTTTTTTTAATTTCCACATAAAATTTGTAGTTTTTATTGAAAAGTTTTAATCCTAAAAATAAATTTGTTTGTTACTTCACTGATAAATCGACACCATGCCCAGCCCTTCTAGGGCAGGGTAGGTGCCTGAGCCAGAGCTGGCAGCTCACAACACTGTCATTCCCATTAGCCCCTTGTGGAAATTATTTAATTTCCGAAGCTATAGTGCCTAATAAGTGTTTAATGTGCTGATTTGGGTCAAAATGTATTTGCATTTTTAATGGAATCAGCTGGGTTCCCGCTGCGCCTGCGCAGATGTGCAGGGGGGTGGGGGGTCGAGCTGGGGGGGGGGTGGCGGGAGTGTTTTGAATGGGTGAGGAGGCTGAGAAAACCGGGAATGAGGAAATTGGCGTTCACGGCGGCCTAAGGATTAATATAGGCCTCAATTCATAATAGGAAGTGTCGTGACTGTTCCTAGTGAAGAGTGAGGGAACGTGATTTACGGGACCACCGTAAAAAGGTGGTAAAATTAGTGAATAATGTTCGACCGGGTGACAGGTGCACGGCCATGGTGTGTGTCCAGGGGAAATACCCGTGTGTTAATCCTCACTCATCGGCCTCAGATCTTAATGGAGTGACCTCTAATGTGTATAATAATTATGAGACGTTAAATCGTCTTGTGAATGGTAATGTAATCAGTGATAATAACATTAAGTTAAGAGAATGCGGGATGTGAAATAGATCGCCCTGCTCCGAGTGAACGCGTGATTCTCGTACCGAGGATAGTGAAGCTTTATGGAATCACGACTTCTAAACCGGGACAAACCGACGGATACCTCGTCCTGCTGGAATAAGAACCGTGTCGGTGTAGCAGGACATCGAAATGAGATGGTGAATGGAGGAAATAAGGAGTATCAATCACCCACAGTTAAGTAACCCTTCTAGTTATAGCAGACTGATACTGGCCAGTTAGGTATGTTGTAATTGGATAGGTTATGGGTGATCCAGCTACATCAAGTGACCACCAGAGAATATCTGGTAAGTGGTGGGGTTATGTACAAATGCTTTTCCTTGATGGATATATCCATGTGTAACCTACCCCCCCCTTCATTCAGTTAAACTAATATAATCTGTACAGTCCACAATTAATTAGTTGCTCCATACTTGTGGGTGCTATCCAATTTATATTGGTCTCGGTAAGATATGGATAAGATTGTGAGTGTCGAAGGCCACCTGCCGTGACCAGGGGTGGTTAAGTTTTCTCACATGTCTACACGGGGTGACCGCGGTAAACAATATGGTTGTCTCCCAATGAGATTACTTGTATGCATGTAATGTTGAGGTACATACAGGTAATCACCCCTACAAAATTTTCCACATCTGCCCGCTGGTCCTTCCTGAACCGGATGCAATCAGTGAAAAAATTAATTGAATTAATTACTTAATAATTAAGTGACTGATTGAAGGAAGTGGGTATAGGGTACACAAATTTAATCGGTCGTGTGGTGGATGATAATTAGCCCAATTAATTACTAGCACATGGGTGGCTAGGATTTATACAAGAGTAAAGTGCAAGAATTACTCTCACAAGGTGTCTACTTAAGTTGTATAATTGGTGATTATTAATTCCCTAACCATGGCTGGGTCTGAGGAAGTTAGTGCGGCTGGCAAGTCCATGGATGCCAAAGCAAAGAAAGCGTCACTACAAGCTCGGAAGGGTCATGTTACTAAATCATACAACAAGTGTATGGAGTTAATGAGACAAGAAACGGTAAACCCTGATGAATTAAAGCTACACCTAGATGCCTTAGAAAATAGATATGAGTCATATAGATTGTGGTATAAGGACTGTGAGAGCGATCTTCTGGTGAATTGTGCAGATGATGCTGAAAGGGAGCGGCTGCTGGATCAATATTATGAAGTGGAGGACAACATTGTGTCCTGCAAAACTAAGGCTTTGGAGAAGGTAAAGGGTGTAAACAATGTTGTTGGTCAACCTAGTAAGGAAAATCAGAGGTGTCTACCAAAACTCCCAGAATTATGCATGCCTGTGTTTAATCCGGGAGAAAACTGGGAGGAGTTTTGGTCTATCTTTAAAGCAGTCGTACATGATAGGAGTGATCTTGCAAGTGTTACCAAATTATGCTATTTAAAGGGACAAGTAAGGGGAGATGCGCATGTTCTCATACAAGCATTCCCAAATGTAGATGACTCCTATAGTGAGGCAGTTGACTTGTTGGAGGTCACTTACGGTAACTTGGAGCAAAGTAGGCTGGATCTAGTAGCTAATTTGGCTAGTTTGAAGACTCCAGATCACAACCGCAACAGCTTACAGCAATTTAGGATCAAACTAGAAAGCACTCTTAAGACCTTGAGTAATAAATATGATCTGGAGGGAGCAGAGTGGTTGTTGAGTGCCTTGATTCAGAATAAATTGAACCACAAGACAGTAGAGTGGCTATCTAACAGATATCACAAGGGTTACTTCGGGTTGGAAGAAATAAGAGTGGGCCTGCAGGAGCTAATTGTCCAACTGCAGACCAGCCAACCCATTACCTCTAGGAATACCACGTCTACAGACCCCAGTGCACCTGTCAAGTTCCACAAAAGGAAACTTTATCCCAATATCAATAATCATAAGTCACCTACTAAACGGGGTTACGTAGGCACATATCAAGTGACAGGGGCCAGTAATAGTGGTTCTCCACATCAAAGCAAGAGGAGGAAGTACCACAATAAGGGTAGCCCAGTTGATAAGAGGTCAGGCAAAGAAAGGAGAGATTGTATCTTCTGCAACGGTACTCATTTCTCTAAGAACTGTAATGCCTATAATTCATGGGATGTTAAAGTGGAAAGATTGGAAGAGCTTGCTAGATGTATCAGGTGTCTAGGAAATCATAATGTAAGGGATTGCCGTGCTAACTTGCACTATTGTTATCAGTGTAACAAGGGAAGACACCACATAGCTATGTGTAAGGGCGGATCTAATCGTAATGATGGTAACAATAGTACTGATAGTGATAATAACCCGGACACAACAGTAGCCAACGTAAAGATTGCAGCTAATGTCGGTAATGATGGCCTAGCTGAGGTAGCTTTACCTGTGTTGGATGTGGTGATTAATGATAAACGGCGTAAATCCAAAACTGTAACAGCATTACTGGATCAGGGATCACAACGTACCTTCATAAAACGTAATTGCCTTAATGGGATGAAGGTACAAATGGGAGATCCTGCTATACTCAAGTTATCTGGCTTTCTCTCGAATAAGAAGGCCCAGTCATACGACACTGTTTATGTAACTGTCAGGCTGGGCAATGAGAGAAAACGTATTAATGCCGTAATTGTGGATAGGCTCCCAGAGAAAATATCTACAATAGGGCTTGGTAACGCTACTGAAAGGCTTTCAAGTAAGGTAAATTTGGCACCTTCTGGTATAAATAATGATTCTGTGGGGCCAATAGATATTTTGATAGGTAGTGACCATTATGCCACCTTTGTAAAGGGTATGACAAAGAAATGCGGAGTCACCCTTCTAAGGACCGCAGGAGGTCACGTGATGTATGGCAGGCTTCCTCGTACTGATAATGAATGACTGGAGGAAGCCATAAATACAGTTACGGTGTGTCTTACTCATGAAGTATCACCCCAGTATAAATATACTTCAATAGAGGATGAAGTTGAACCTGTGTATAAATTATGGGAATTGGACAGCATAGGGATCAATGTAAATGAAGAAAGTCCAGATGATTCCTTTACTCAAGAACAATACCAGAAGGATGTTAAATTTGAATCTGGACAATACTGGGTGAGACTTCCGTGGAAGCTGAACCATCCAGACCTACCAACTAATTACCGGATGGCGTATGGACAATTAAAGGCTCAGCTCCACGAACTGAGCAAGACACCAGAACTGTTGACTGCTTACGATGATATAATTAATGAGCAGTTAAATAATAAATTCATAGAGGAGGTACCTCCCGAGCAAGCCCAGATTTATGGTCACTATTTGCCACATCACGGAGTGAAGAAGGATTCTAAGACCACTCCTCTGAGGATTGTGTTTAATTGTAGTGCCAGGAGTAACAAAAATGTACCTAGTTTGAATGACTGTTTGATGACAGGTCCGTCGTTGACGGAAAAACTGGGAGACATATTATTAAACTTCAGGGTTAAGAATTATGCCTTTACGGCGGACATAAGTAAAGCTTTCCTGAGAGTGGGTCTGCAGGAGGCTGACCGGGATTGCACTAGGTTCTTATGGCCCGAGAATCCTAGTGACCCACTTAGTCCCCTGAAGACTTTTCGCTTCAGGAGTGTATTGTTTGGTGCTACCTCCAGTCCGTTCCTACTCCAGGCAACGATAAATGCACACCTTAAGCGTACGGGTGGTCCACTGAGTGGAGTAATGGGTAAACAATTTTATGTGGACAATTTCCTGGGGGTGACGTCTACTGAAGAGGAACTAATGAGCATATATGAAGGGGCTAATGAAATAATGCAAGGTGCAAATATGCCCCTGAGGGAATGGAACAGTAATTCGTCCAGTTTAAGGGCTCAAATAAATAAAGACAACCCTGGAGTTGAAGTGTCTAAATATAGTAATGTGCTGGGACTGACTTGGGACACAGAGAGAGACTTGTTATCGTTAAAGTCTAATAACTACAGCATGCCCAATAAATTAACCAAGAGAGTCTTACTTGCGGAAGTTTCAAAATGCTTCGATCCACTAGGCTTAGTGTCCCCACTTACCATAAGAGGAAAATTGTTGATACAAGAAGCATGGAAGCTTAAGTGTGCTTGGGATGAAACCCTACCTGAGGAATTTGTTGAAAGGTGGGAAGAACTAATAGGTGAATATGTAAAATTACCAATGTTGGAGTTCCCACGTAATGTGGCCAGTCAAGATGGAGAAAATGTACTCCACATTTTTTGCGATGCTTCGAAATTAGCATATGGAGCAGTCGCTTACCTTCAATGTAATAGTGCCATTTCTCTTGTTATGTCTAAGGCTAAGGTGGCTCCAATCAAATCACGTACCTTACCTCAGTTGGAATTAACGGCCATTTATGTAGGTGTCAAATTAGCCAATTATATAAGAAATAAATTGCGAGAGATAAATATCAGCGACACCGTAATTTGGTCTGATAACGAGGTATCCTTACAATGGATTCGTAATGGTAACAGTAAGATTGTGTATGTACAAAACAGAGTCGCTGAAATCAATCAAATGCAGGAGAAATATAACAGTTTGGGTCAGCATATGTTAACCTTTAATCACATTCCTGGTGACGAGAATCCGGCTGACTTCTTGTCTCGAGGCTTGACTTATGAAAAATTTGTGAGTGCTTTATCGTGGTTTAAAGGGCCAAGTTGGCTGGTGGACAAAATTAACTGGCCGGTGCAAAAGGCACATATTGCTCCTGTCGAAATTACGGTGAGCACCGCTCCAGTCAGTAGTCCCTCCTTAGCCATTGACATGAATAGGTATTCTTCCTTACCCAAGCTGATTAGCGTGACAAGGTTAGTGTTTAAATTTATAAGTAAGATGAATATCTCATATAATTTTCCCCATCCCCTGAAATACTGGCTACAGAGGGTACAAGAAGAAACCTACAGGGATGAGATTAAATTAATGATGGACGGAAAAATTGTGAAAGGCTCAATAATAGAAAAGCTGGGGCTGTATTTAGAGGATGATGTAATTAGGTGCAGAGGCAGGTTACAAAATGCTGAATTGGGGGAATATGCTAAGCACCCTATCTTGCTGCCCAAAACTCATCACCTGACAACCTTGATTGTCTTTAATGCCCATAATAACGTGATGCACGGTGGGGTACAGGATACCTTAAACTGTATTCGGGAAACCTTCTGGATTCCACAAGGACGGCAAAGTGTAAAAAGGGTTATCAAGTCGTGTGTAATATGTCGCCGGGTGGATGCCAGAACCTACATGTACCCAGGTCCTCCACCATTGCCCAAGGAACGCGTGCAGTTGGTAAAACCATTTGATGTGACCGGAGTGGACTATAGTGGGCCAATCATTTTAACAGGTACTTCAGATGGTGTTCCCTTGAAGGTGTATGTATGTCTATTTACTTGTACAGCTACTAGGGCTGTTCATCTAGAAGTGGCTCAGGACTTGTCTGCAGAACAGTTCATACAGCTGTTCCGGAAATTTGCAGCTAGGAGATCCTGTCCAAGATTGATGATCTCAGATAATGCCACCAATTTTGTAGCGGGTGCTCAACACTTGATGGAATTAAATAAGAGTGATGATGTACAGTCTTTGTTGACCCAGCGAGGGTGTGTCTGGAAATTTATTACTCCCAGAGCCCCTTGGCAGGGAGGACTGTACGAAAGAATGATAGGTACAGTGAAAAGATGTCTTCGTAAGGTGCTACACAGGAAGAGAATTAATTTGGAGGAATTCCGTGCAGTGTTGGTGGAGGCAGAGAATCGGGTAAACAATCGCCCTCTGTCATACATGAGCGACACTCCTGACGCGGAGATCCTGACTCCCTCTCACCTAATATGTGGACGAAGGTTAGAAGCTGCACCTATCTATAGAGATAATCCCGAGGGAAGTGATGAGGATTACAATAACGTGACCGTGTTGAGTGATAAGTTCAAGATGTTAAATAAGGTAATTACTCATTGGTCCGATGTGTGGCGTAAAGAATATCTTCTTACACTACGTGAACACTTTTATGGTGCGCCAGAGGCAGTAAACCGACAGAACATTCAACCAGGTGACATTGTGTTAATTGATACTGAACAACATCGAACATTGTGGCCTCTGGGCAAGGTAGTTACATTATACCCAGATGCACAAGGTGTTGTCAGAAACGTCAAAGTGTTGTGTCGTGGTCAGGAAAGTTTGCGTACCATTAATAAATTAATTCCCTTAGAATTAAATGGTGTTCAATCCAGTGCAGATGGAAATCTAAGGGAAAGTGACACGAGTGATATTGAAGACACTGACCGAGTAATGCAAGAAGAAATTGTAGTAAGACCCACTAGGAAAACAGCAGCGCAATCTAGAGAGGGCTGGAATCGTCTCCTGGAGGAAGACGCAATTTAAGTCGTCTAACAACGACTTCCGCCCGGCCGCAGTGTGGAAATTATTTAATTTCCGAAGCTATAGTGCCTAATAAGTGTTTAATGTGTTGATTTGGGTCAAAATGTATTTGTATTTTGAATGGAACCAACTGGGTTCCCGCTGCGCCTGCGCAGATGTGCGGGGGGGGGGGTCGAGCTGGGGGGGCACGGGGGGGCGGGAGTGTTTTGAATGTAGTGAGGAAGCTGTGAAAACCTGGGATCAGGAAATTGGCGTTCACGGCGGCCTAAGGATTAATATAGGCCTCACTTCATAATAGGAAGTGTCGTAACTGTTCCTGGTGAAGAGTGAGGGAACGTGATTTACGGGACCACCGTAAAAAGGTGGTAAAATTAGTGAATAATGGTTCGACCGGGTGTGACTGGTGCGCGGCCATGGTGTGTGTCCAGGGGAAATACCCGTGAGTTAATCCTCACTCATCGGCCTCAGATCTTAATGGAGTGACCTCTAATGTGTATAATAATTATGAGACATTAAATCGTCTTGTGAATAGTAATGTAATCAGTAATAATAACATTGAGTTAAGAGAATGCGGGATGTGAAATAGAGCGCCCTGCTCCGAGTCAACGCATGATTCTCGTACCGAGGATAGTGAAGCTTTATGGAATCACGACTTCTAAACCGGGACAAACCGACGGATACCTCGTCCTGCTGGAATAAGAACCGTGTCGGTGTAGCAGGACATCGAAATGAGATGGTGAATGGAGGAAATAAGGAGTATCAATCACCCACAGTTAAGTAACCCTTCTAGTTATAGCAGACTGATACTGGCCAGTTAGGTATGTTGTAATTGGATAGGTTATGGGTGATCCAGCTACATCAAGTGACCACCAGAGAATATCTGGTAAGTGGTGGGATTATGTACAAGTGTTTTTCCTTGATGGATATATCCATGTGTAACCTACCCCCCCTTCATTCAGTTACACTAATATAATCTATACAGTCCACAATTAATTAGTAGCACCGTACTTGTGGGTGCTATCCAATCCATACTGGTCTCGGATAGATATGGATAAGATTGTGAGGTCGAAGGAACCACTTGCCGTGACCAAGGGTGGTCAAGTTTTCTCACATGTCTACACGGGGTGACTACGGTAAACAATATGGTTGTCTCCCAATGAGATTACTTGTAAGCATGTAATGATGAGGTTCATACAGGTAATCACCCTATAAAATTTTCCATAATTTTAATGACAGAGTGGATTTTCCAACGTTCAACTACTATAACTCCACTATCAGCCATTGAAAATAGATCTACATATTAATTATAATATGAATCAAAGTTCGTACGTAAATGATCTTAGTGATTAACAGAAAGGCAGTCCAATGAAGTGGCTCAGTTAATCATTCTCTGTCCACTTGGATGGGCTTCGCTGGCTGGTGCACCACTGACCGTCATTGTAAAATAATATTTGTTCGGATTTTTAATCCAGAGGGTTAGCCACCAAGAAAGTCAGTGCGTCATCGAGGACTGTATCTTATTTCTATTAGGGTCCTTCAATCTTGTCTCCCAGGATGCGACCCACACCAGTCCACTAACATCTAGGTACCTACTTACTGCTAGGTGAACAGGGATAGCAGATGTGAGAAAACACGTCCATCATTTTCACCGTGTCGGGAATCGAACGACGGACAGTGTGTGAGACAAGAGTGTTGCCAACCACAGAACGGGACACCAAGGCTGTGTAATTGGAAGAATGCTGGAATAAATAAGAGGCATGGAGAGGAGCCTTGCATTTATTGCAAGAACAGGTATGCAGCATATGTTTTGTACTAGCCCACGCCAAGCTGTAGCGTGAAGAGTGAGGGAATGTTACCCGTGAACTCCCCTACATCTGTCCGATTAATGAGAACAAACCAGCTTGCACTGTGCTGAGCTTTAGTCTGGTCCAGGTGTACTAGGTGGCAGCTAAGGTGCAATGGTGACATGGCGAAAAATACAAAGATTTAGTTCGCATGGTCAATTTTATTAATTATAAATTAATCTAATTTGTATAATCCTAAACCAATATTCATATTAATTTCAAAACTATTTTTATAAAGATAAATTCTAATATATATCTCTCAACCGTGGACAAGCTTGATATAACCTTCTCAGCATTTTCAAAATCAACTGGATGGTTAAAATCTCTCACGTAAATAAACAAAGCAGTGGAGTCTTTTCCAACATCGACACCATGCCTAACCCTTCTAGGGTAGGGTAGGTGCCTGAGCCCGAGCTTTTAGCTCATAAGACTGTCATTTCCATTCGCCCCCTTGCGGCGGGGATGGCAGACCAGAGAGGCCTAGCTTGTGGCTAGGCCTGGGGACAGTTGGTCCCAAAGATGAGGAGGTACTTGTGCCTCCTCTCATGGGAGACTTAGGTCTCAGACACTCCCTAAAGAGGGAGCCAAGGCCGGGCCACCACTTGGAAAAGGCCCGGGCAGGGAGAATACCGGCGAATATTTAATAATAAAGATGGTTAAAATCTCTCACGTAAATAAACAAAGCAGTGGAGTCTTTTCCAATTCTAATAACAAGAATTTGATAAGAGTCTAATGCTCCATTTATTTATGTGAGAGATTTAAACAATCCAATTGATTTTAAAACTGCCCAGAAGGTTGTGTCAAGCAGATCCATGTTTGAGAGAACTAAAATAGAATCTAGCTTCATAAAGAATAGTTTTGAAGTTAAGAATATTGGTTTAGGATTATACAGATTATATTCATTTATAATTAATAAAATTGGGGAATAATTTAAGATATATTTGACAAATAAAATTCATAAAATTTGGGTAGAATATAAGCTGTGTCTGACAGGTCCTTGACCATCAGTGGTGACGTGTACCCTGCTTCTGTCAAGACATGACTAGTGTGTTCTCCGTTCCTAGCTACCTGAGACTGAGAATGGCTTCCCTCGACTATGAGCAGCTATATCTTCAGCTTAAGGCAGAGTTAATTAACGGAAGCCAGGAGAGAAATTCAACGACTGAAGGGTATATGGAAGTATTATTCCTGCAACAACGTCATCGATGATCAGACCATTGAATGAAAGCTAGTTGGAACTGAAGGAATGAACCTGAAGAAGTTCCAGGAGACTACTGTGAAAAACCAACAACTCTTTTTCATTGTTATCAGATGAATGTGCATCGACCATCCAAGACCTTCCAACGAAGACAGTTCTAACAAGGACCACTGTTAACGACCCAGAAAAGCATTAAATGGAAGTGAGGTAATAGAGATAATTCAGTGATGGTTCCAGATTTTCGCTTAGATTACAATGGGCATAGAGAACACATATCTTCTGTGAACTGTGCTAACGAAGAAAACTATCAATATGATTGTTTCCTAAGCTTTGTACATGCTTCCCAAAGAATATTTATTCCATATAAAGAAATAAGATCTAGCAGAAATGGCCCGAAATGGATGAACAATAGGCTCAAACATCTTTTAGGGCAGAAGAAAGGAATTTATAGAAGCATCAAAAGAGGTGTGGGTCATCTTAGGTATCCAGATAGTCATATTAAGAGGGATGTTAGAGGGGATAAGAAAAACTGGTTTAGAAAAACACATAATCAAACACTAGAACATATTTACTAAAAAACTTTGTTGTCTTGGAACCTTGATCACTTTTAACATACAGAGGTTAAAAGACATTACATATAGGTGGAGAGTGAGGTTTTAGTGACGCGTGATGACCTGAAGAATGCCATGTTTCGATGAGGTCGGGCAAACGATGAGATCGTATGACTCCTGTGTTGTTGGGAAGGTGGTGCTTTGCCTGGTCGAGTATCATGTATGCTAATGTTTTTGAAATTTTGTAATTTCCAGTGTTACACTCTATGGTGTCGGTGAAGGCGATTAATGAGGCTTCCAGACATCGTCGGTCGGCGTCTTGATTTTTTTTTCGATGAGAACGAGTTGAGCCTCGTCGAATGCCCCGTGGAGTCTCTGATATCGGCATTTTGATGCTCGTTCAGACGGACCGAAAGATCTCTGCCTGCTTTGCCTACATATATCTTGGGACAGTATCCACAGGGGATGGTGTAGACGCCTGCTGTGGAAGTTAGAGGTGTGGGGCTGCGTTTCCTAGTGAGGCCTTTGATAGATGATGTGTTTATGGTGGAAACGTTGATGTTACTTTAGCAAGTGCCCGGCGAGTATTCGTGGCAACATCACCACATAGGAGCACTATGAACTGCTTTGAGGGCTGCTCCATGGGCGGTTTGTTGAGAATAGCTTGTGCCTTGAGTCTGCAATCTCGGATGAAGAAAGATGGAAACTGAAGACGTGTAAAGGCTTGTGTTATGTATATACATTCTTCAAGAAAAGAAGGGCAGGATATGCGAAGTGTCTTGGTGCGAATAATAATAATAATAATAATATCTTTATTTACATGTACAAGGTATACAGACCATAGCTGACATCAGTGACATACTACTATATAGAAAGCCCTTTGTTATGCTGAGCATTTCGGGCAAGTTAGGTCAGTGTCCCAGGATACGACCCACACCAGTCGAATAACACCCAGGTACCCATTGTACTGATGGGTGAACATAGACAACAGGTGTAAAGAAACACGCCCAATGTTTCTACCCTGGCTGGGAATCGAACCCAAACACTCGCTATTTGGAACATAAGTATTCTGTGGTGGATTGAACTATGGTTTGAAAAATGTCGTACTGGCTACCATCACAACTTACCTGACCTATAGGATAAGCACCACACAGGAAATTTCTCATTCCTATGAAAGTGGCCGAGCGGAAGTCAGGGACATTGACTTGGTTGTAAATGCAAAGGTGATCCCATGTTACAGTGAAACTGAGTGATTTGTGATCGCAAGATTATTAATTAGTGACTCCATATTACCAAGAACGAAGACAAGCAGGTTGTTCCCTCTAGTTGATTTTGAAACAAACTGTCTTAAAAACAACCTCTGAACTGTATCAAGAAAATTGCTAGACACAAGATTTCCTGTCAAATTACTACAATCAATTTGCCTAAAGTTAAAATCTCCAAGCAACATGACATTTTCGTATCTAGATGCGAAGCCTTGTGAATTTCGTCCCAAAGAAGTTTACGGCATTCCCTTTCAAGGTTTATGGCTGTAATTCTCTCCCAAGATTAGATATTCACGTTCCTCCAAAAACTGTAGCCAAACAGATTGCACCCTGAGGGTATCTCTTGATTACCACAATATAAATTTTATAACTAATATTGACAGGTTTCCTCTTCTGAGGAAGTATGATGTGAATGATGCAGTAGGGGAAGTAAAATGTTTTAAGTAAACTACACATGTTGCAGTATTACACGATCCTCATAGCTCAATGTGCCAAGGACATCTCCGTGTTTGTAATTCTTAATGGGCTCTTCTTGAGATTTGTGTTGGATATGACTAGTCAAGATTTTTTTTTTTTAAAGCTTCAAACTTGGGTTGTTAAACTCTGATTTTGAACAATCTAGTTTTACACAGCCTTGGTTTTGCAAGGGTATGCCTGTGTTACTAATGTTTTCCTTAATGATGCTGTAGGTAGATGAATTGTGACTAATTGTGAACTAATTCTTTACGTTTAAACATCAATAAAAAATTCAATAGTAAATAAAATTTGAACCTTACTACTGGGTACACAGCATCTTTTCATACATTTCTAGGTTAGACACATAGGCAACTTTATTCCACAACGTTTCGCCTACACAGTAGGCTTCTTCAGTCGAATACAGAAAGTAGGCAGGAACAGTAGAGATGTGAAAACGATGTAATCAGTTCACCCTTGAAGTCGTAGAATTTGAGGTTGTCAGTCCCTCAGCCTGGAGAAGTTCAGTTCCATAGTCAGGAACTATCTGAAGATCAAGCGAACGAACGAACGAACAAGTTCAGGTAAGATCCCAATAGGATGAGCAGGGAAGACGGGACAGACGAAGAACAGCGATGGAGAGGAGTGCTCTTAGTTGTAGAAACAGAGCCAGGGCTCAACCCAGCAGCTGAGACGATCGTGGGATAGAGCTGGAGAGATCAGGACTTGGTTGAGAATGTGGACGACGTGGGCAAGCTGTGCAGGCTGCATCATGGTGGTTGATCTGTAGATCTGGTCGGCGATTGGTTGCTGGAGATCTGCGGGAAGCGGGATGGAGAGGGAGGCATATTTCAATATGATTGGTTAAGTATGCAGAGAGGAGACAGGATCAGCGTTGATTGGTGGATAACACTCTTCGTATCTGCGCTTTGTTAGTTTTTCGTTCCTGTCGTACAGCCATTTTGTAGTCTTTTGAAAGTAGGTTTTGATAATAAACTATGTTTGAGCAGACTTTTGCTGTCTTTTTCTAAGTCTGCAATTAGGGCAGTTTCAGTGTGGGGATCGCACCCAGGAGTAACAGTGTACTTGATACTACCATGGTGCATGGAATAGATGACCTGAGGTGCATGTAGCGACCGGGTGTGAAGGTTATATGTATAGAAGGTGAGGGGTTCAGTTGGTCTAAGTATTGTTTCCTCTTCCATTTCTTCAGGTCTTCGAGTATCTTGAGGTGAATTTTCAGGAGGAAGTGTCTTTCTTGGCATTTGGTGGTTGAGTTGGAGATGACGCAGGTGGTTTGTTAGTAATAGCAGAAGAGGTGGAAGACTCAGGTGATTGGTCCATAGCGGTGGTGATGTTGGAAGTCGCTGATTGGTTGTTTCTTGGAGATGGAATTTCAGGTGTTGTGATGTTGCCTAATTCTTTGGTGAGCTTGATGATGTCGGCAGATGGTGGAGAGTCTGGGAAAGTATAGTTTGGTATGTTGTTCAATCGGAAGAGCTCGTTAATAACAGTGTTGAAGGAGCCTGGTAACGCCATATTATGCATGTGTGCATATAGCATACAGTAATGAATTTTCGTAGGTTCATAAGATGGAGTAGTGGTGGAGGGTTGGGAAGCTTTTAAAAGTTTTGTTGTGCGGCAAACCTTGCCTTGCTCGGAAGGCGGCTTGAGCGAGTCGATGGCGTCATATGCACCCAGGACGTCGTGCTGAGGGCCGAGTCCTAGCGCATCAATGGCAGCCCAGAGGTTAGGGGCGGCATCCCTCCGCATGATGCCAACAGCCAGCATGGGGATGATGTCTTTAGCAGCAATATGGCCATCACCATCCACCCACTTAGTGGAGTTGATGGCATCAGTAAAGTCCGTGGCGGCTTGCTCGAACCAGCAAACGCAAGCCAGGGGGTTTTCGTGCCGGTATTGACATTCGGCCAAGACGCTGGTAACGATGTCAATGTAATGGCGTTGGCGACTACGCCGAAAATAACGCCTAAATTCCTCCTTAAGTTCATCCCAAGACTGAATCTTACAAACGCGCTTGAGCTGCACAAAGGCACCTATATCACCCTGGGTGAGATCCACTGCTGCAACAGCAGCACGAATGTACTGTGTATCCGTTGGACTATCAAATAGAGCCTGAACAGTCGTCTCGACTGACTGCAGCCATGGCTCTAAACTATTTGCACGACCGTCAAAAATAAGGGTCAGGTATGGACGATGAGCCGGCCCACTGGTGGTCGAGGCTTGAGCCACAAGTTGACCAACTGTCGCTGGGGCTTCGATGCCCTGCCGCGTGTTCACGCTGACTGAGGCACCATTGCTGGCACCAGCAGAATCTGGACTAACGGCATGGCCACTGCGTGTCTTAGTCATGACGTCAAGTGTTCAAATGCAATTAGGTCACGAAGAGGGTAAACAGGTCAGAGCAAGAAATGGTATGCACTGGCTACAATTCAAAACAGAGTCAAAGAGAACTCAGCACCACAGTACTAGGTAAACTGCTTAGCGATAGAAATAATTTGAGCAAAACAACAATAAAAAGGAAAATAGTGATACACTCTGAACACAAAATAAGAGATGTATGCAAGTGAATGTACTACAGGGAAGTGCACAAAATGAAGCTAAGGATAGTCAATAATTTCACCAGGAATCTGGCAACAAAATTTATGAAAAGGAGTTGAACTGTAAACACTGGTAGCAAAAATTGCACAAAATTAAAATAAATCAGGTACTACACAACACTAAACTGTGCTGCAAGCACAGTTTAAAAAGATTGCGGGTGCTAGCAGTTGCAAATTGAAACGCAAAAAAAAAAAGGGTAATTCACTTGCACAAGGGAAGTTGGCACAGAAAAGATATCAGAGTATGGAATAGTGCCAAAAATCACAGAAAAAAAAATACACTGTATCCAGAATTGCTATATTGCACACAAAATAAAATTAATAAAAATGCAAATTATTAAATTCAAGAATATGGCAAAGGTTGACTGGTGTTAGCAGGGTGTACACTGGCAAAAAGAAAAAATTTGCACAATCTCAAGGTCAAAACTAATTAACTTCACAAGGAATTTTGGTAATTAATGGTAAATAAGCAGGTTCCCAAAAATACACTCAATGACTTGGGTATACAAAATAGCAAAATGCAATGCACATAGGTGAATATTCACAGATAAAACATAGAATATATGTAGAGCAAATAAATGGGGAAACAGAAGAAAAGTTTAATGGGCTAGGCACAGATTGTATCACTGCAGGTAGAATAAACTAATACTTAAGTACTTGAAGATTACACTTATTAAAGAAAAAAACACACTAACAAACAAAACAGTGCAGGGTTGTCAACAATCTGTGGCTAACTTGCAGGTGCAACTAACAAAATTAACAGCACACAGGAATTACTTGCAAACTGTATGTGAGAGGTAAATTGTATAAATGGTTAACACTGAACAAATTAAATCAATAACTGAGGTGCAAGATGCAGAATAAAATACTGGAATTTAAAATGTAGGAGTGCAAAAATAAATGTACAAAATTTAAGTAGCTGTGGAGTAAGTGGCAAAATGTACACTGATGACTAAAACTGAACAATTTACTGAAGTATGGCTTCAGTAACTGTAACTGTATTGGTGCAGGACAGTTAAATAATGTCACAAAATATTAGGAAATGCTAGGTAAGTCACTGTTTACTTAACTTTGAGTGCAGGAGATGGACGAAGGTACTGGGTGCTGCAGGTCCTGAAACTTTCAGTGATGCTCTAGTAACACTATGCTGTACAGTCCTTGTGGCTTAGCGCTTCTTTTTGATTATAATAATAATAATCTAGTAACACTACACGCCTCGTAGCATTTGTACACTGCTATGGGGCTTCAATGTCGTAGGAAAAATTATCAGAATGGACTTGGGAAGAACAGGAAAGACCGGGATTACTCTGTGGAGGTATAAGATATGAGAGGAACGTGGCTAACTCAGCGTGATCCACAGCTGTGCGTGGTTTGTTTACATTGGTAAGCGTGTCTGGGCGCGCTGACTGACTGCGGCTTCAGCACACGGAGAACAAAACATTTACTGCACTACTCGAACGTGCTAAAAACAAGCTTAAGTGAAACTTTGAACTGGGACGAGGAAGTTTTACTGTAACAAATCACTGGGGAAAACAAAACTGGTGATGAACTGGGAATGTAACAGCAAGGGAAAGAAGAAAAAAAATTTTAACTGGGCAACACAAAAAAAAAACTGCACTGGCTGGAGATACGTAGACGCTGAGTAGTTGTAGACACTATGATGAGTCACGAGCTGCTGTAGACGCTGAACTGAGCTGGCTTAGGGGCTAAGCCAACTGGGTTCCCACGTGGTTAAGCCAGGTAGAACTTCTTGGAGGAAACTGGGAAGAACACAACACACATGGACGGCGAGATGGACGTCGTTGCGTAGCAGAGAAGGCTGTAGAGGAGGCTGGTGTGTTTACACGCTGATTAGGGTATAAACCAACCCCAGAGCTGCCTCGTGGTCACGCGTGGAGCCACACGAAGCCAACACACTAAACGACCTCACCTCTACTTCTTGTAGCTGAGAAGGGCGTAGGGACGCTGTAGGAGGCAGGAGAATGGTGCTGGAGAGTGTTGAAGGGCTGTAGAGAGGGTGATGAGGTGAACACGTGACTGCTAAGGCTGGAGATGACGCCGTGACGCCTATGTCCAGATTTTGTGGGAAAAAATCTAGGACGAAGATCTATCTCAGGTCCCGTCAAGACGCTGGGAGTAACAGATAACTCTTTAGGCCAGCAGGTGCGTTGGATGACGACGGATGATGTTGACTGGCGTCGACCGATGGTGTTGACCCCTCCACCCTGAAGAGGCTCACAATGCCGTTGACTCCGCTGTCACCACTGTTATTGCTGTTCTTACTGCTGAACAGCGGTTTAGTGCCGATGAAGGTAGCGTAGGTAGCAATGATACGGCCGAGGACTAGTTTGGCTTTAATTGGGTAGGAGTGAGTACACAACGGGCAGTGTGAGGGAGTGACCGCAAGCCAGTCCGTGTAGGGGGAGCGCTTGTGTCTATCAAGTCGGTTGGCCTAGGAGTGAGAGCGGATGGGCTGAGCCTCCCACTGACCTGGTGAGCCTACAGAGGGCAGCACCTAAATGCCGCGAAATATGAACTAGTCAGAGCAGACGGCTAGGCTGTGTGTTCTGACAGTACAGGCTGTCTACCACTATGACCCCGCCTCCTCCTGCTTCGCCTCACCTGACTATGGTATATAAGCCACGTCTTCGACGCTATGCTGTCGTCGAAGTCTGTTCATTGATCATCGACGATCTCGCCTCTCTCAGATTACCCTGTGTTGGGAGAGACTTAGCTTAGAGTGGTGCTTGCTGGTACTTCGTCTTCCTTTTCACCATCAGGATTGGTGCGTCAGTGGTTGCTTACCCAAGTGCAGGAAGCCTGTTGCTGCCTGAAGTCTCTACGCCTGTCGACTGCACGCCATACAGCCAGTCTCGCCGCCGTTCAGGATATACAGTGCTCCATCAAGCTACAGTTCACCTCCTAAATGTCCTGCACCAGGCAAGTACGTGTGTCTACTTACACGTGCTTGCCTAGCTGAGTATTCTCACTTTTGGCCGATTGTCACAGCCAATTTCATCTTTTCGTAATTAGACGATGCCTTCGTTGCCTTCCACCTCCCACCCCCCTTCCACTCTCCCCCAACTGCCCACACCTGCCTCTGCCTCTTCTAAATCCAATTCCATCTCGCCAAACCTCAAATTCTCTAATCCTGATGCCACTATCTGTCCTGAAAATTTATTATATCAGATCACTGGTGCACCTCAACTTAAAGTCTTTAAAACCAACTCAGGCTTCAAACTCCTAGACAAACATTCCTACGAAACGTACACCTCAACCGATACCAGACAAAAACTTCTCAATGCAGGCTTCACCATTATTTGGACTCATAAGAACATAAGAACATAAGAACGAAGGAACACTGCAGAAGGCCTACTGGCCCATGCGAGGCAGGTCCAAGTCCCTACCGGCCTAAGCCAATGCACCCAACCTAGTCAGGTCAGGTCACATTGACTTAAGGGAGGAACACGGCAACCGACCTGTTAGCACAAGCTATCAGGTCTAACTCACACCCACCCACATCTACTCATGTATTTATCCAACCTATTTTTAAAGCTACACAACGTTCTGGCCTCTATAACGGTACTTGGGAGTTTGTTCCACTCATCCACAACTCTATTACCAAACCAGTACTTTCCTATATCCCTCCTGAATCTGAATTTTTCCAACTTAAAACCATTGCTGCGAGTCCTGTCTAGGCTAGATATTTTCAGCACACTATTTACATCCCCTTTATTTATTCCTGTCTTCCACTTATAAACCTCAATCATATCCCCCCTAATTCTACGTCTTTCTAGAGAGTGCAGTTTCAGGGCCCTTAGTCTATCCTCATAGGGAAGGTTTCTGATACATGGGATCATCTTTGTCATCCTCCTTTGTACATTTTCCAGAGAATTTATATCCATTCTGTAATACGGTGACCAAAACTGTGCAGCATAATCTAAATGAGGCCTAACCAAGGATGTATAGAGTTGAAGAACAACCTGAGGACTCCTATTATTTATGCTTCTTGATATGAAGCCAAGGATTCTATTAGCTTTATTGCGAACACTTATGCACTGTTGTCTTGGTTTCAGATTACTGCTAACCAGAACTCCTAAATCTTTTTCGCAATCCGTAATATTAAGATCTACATTATTTAGTTTATATGTGGCATGGTTATTGTCCTGTCCAACATTTAGAACTTTGCATTTGTCTATATTAAACTGCATCTGCCACTTCTCCGACCACTGCATCAGTCTATTCAAATCTTCCTGGAGTGCTCGAATGTCCTCGTCAGAATGAATTCGACGGCCTATTTTGGTGTCATCGGCAAACTTGTCGATGTCGCTCTTTATGCCCTCATCTATGTCGTTTATGTAGATTGTGAACAGCAGGGGGCCCAACACTGACCCCTGTGGAACACCGCTCGTGACGCTTCCCCACTCTGATTTCTCCCCATTTATGCAAACTCTCTGCTGCCTATTTGTCAACCATGCCTCTATCCAGGAAAAAATTTCTCCTCCTATTCCATGTGCTTTAATTTTCCTCAATAGTCTCTGATGTGGGACCCTGTCAAAAGCCTTACTGAAGTCCATATACACAATATCATATTCATTACCATGATCTACCTCCTCAAATACCTTAGTGAAAAAAGTTAATAAATTCGTAAGGCAGGAACGCCCCTTTGTAAAACCATGCTGAGATTCGTTGATTAATTTATGCTTTTCAAGGTGGCTACGAACTGCCTCGGCAATTATTGATTCCATAAATTTTCCCACTATGGAGGTTAGGCTTATTGGTCTATAGTTCGAAGCTAAGGACCTGTCACCTGTTTTGAAAATAGGTATCACATTTGCCATTTTCCACTTATCTGGCACCATGCCAGTTTGTAGTGATATGTTGAAAAGATTAGCCAAAGGTGTGCTAAGCTCCTCTTTACATTCCTTTAGAACCCTTGCATACAGTTCATCAGGGCCTGGGGATTTGTTAGGTTTTAATTTATCTATTTGCCTAAGGACCATGTCACTTGTGACCCTAATAGTGCACAGTTTATTATCGTCCTGTTCTACATAATTTATCATTACTGGAATATCGCTGGTATCCTCCTGTGTAAAAACTGAGAGGAAGTATGTGTTAAAAATTCTACACATTTCCTTATCACTGTCAGTGAGCTGACCCGAGGAACTTTTGAGTGGGCCTATCTTGTCCCTGATCTTACTTCTGTATACCTGAAAGAATCCTTTTGGGTTAGTCTTCGATTCTCTTGCAACTTTAACCTCATAATCTCTTTTTGCTTTTCTAATTCCCTTTTTTATTTCTCTCTTTAACTGAATATATCGATTTCTTAATTGCCCCTCTCCTCTTTTGATTTGCCTATATATGCCTCTCTTTTGACCAATCAGATATTTTAATCTATTGTTCATCCATTTAGGATCATTTTTGTTTGATCTGATTTCCCTATTTGGAACATAATTTGACTGAGCAGCTAGAACTATGCCCTGGAAAGCATCATATCGGCAACCATCACCACCTACCTGACCCCTAGTTAGGTCATTCCAGTTCAGCCCACCTAAGTAATTTTTCAGTCCTATGCCAAAAGCACAGTCATT
>NC_091330.1:29136469-29170622 GCF_038502225.1 Cherax quadricarinatus | reverse complement strand
TCTTTTTGCTTTTCTAATTCCTTTTTTTATTTTTCTCTTTAACTGAACATATCGATTTCTTAATTGCCCCTCTCGTCTTTTGATTTGCCTATATATGCCTCTCTTTTGACCAATTAGATATTTTAATCTATTGTTCATCCATTTAGGATAATTTTTGTTTGATCTGATTTCCCTATTTGGGACATAATTTGACTGAGCAGCTAGAACTATGCCCTGGAAAGCGTCATATCGGCAACCATCACCACCTACCTGACCCTTAGTCAGGTCATTCCAGTTCAGCCCACCTAAGTAATTTTTCAGTCCTATGAAATCAGCCAAGCGGAAGTCAGGGACAGAGACTTGATTGCCATTATTAGGGGAATTCCATGATATATTAAAACTGAGTGATTTGTGATCACTTTCCCCAAGCTCATCATTAACCTCAAGATTATTAATTAGTGTTTCCCTACTGGCAAGAACCAAGTCAAGGAGGATATTTCCCCTAGTTGGCTCTGTCACAAACTGTTTTAAAAAACAATCCTGGATCGTATCAAGAAAGTCACCTGACTCTAAATTTCCTGTCAAATTGCTCCAGTCAATCTGTCTATAGTTGAAATCTCCCATTAGCACAATATTTTCGTATGTAGATGCCTTACGAATTTCGTCCCATAGAAGTTTACTGCACTCCCTATCAAGATTTGGGGCCCTGTAAATCACACCCAAAATTAGTTTTTCTCGGCCCTCGAGAAGCTGTAACCAAACAGATTCAGTGGCTGACGCTTCTAATTTAATATCTTGTCTAACACAACAATTTAAGTTGTCTCTGACATACATCGCTACTCCACCACCTTTCCTGCTGACCCTGTCAGTGTGGAATAATTTATAGCCTTGTATGTGACATTCAGAGGGCATCTCTCTATCTTTCAGATTGAGCCAGGTCTCTGTTATAGCAATAACGTCTATGTTTCCTGCACTTGCAATTAATCTTAGCTCATCTATCTTATTTCTTACACTCCTGCTATTAGTATAGTAAACCTTAAGGGAGCTAGTCCCTTGCTGCCCTCTGCTGTCCCCCTTTGTTTGCTGACCTGATCTATTGTTTTTATTTATAACTTCATGCTGAATGCCTTTTATACATTTACTGTTTCCAACCCTAGTGTTGCAACCTGCTTGTTTCTCACACACACCCATACCTCTATCTTCCATCAGTTTAAAATCATAGGCATTTCACCAATGGCCTTCTCAATCGAGTCTGCAAGTGCTATCACCCCAGCCCCAGAGAGATGTACCCCATCCCTTGCATACATATCATGTTTGCCATAAAAGTTGTTCCAGTTGTCAATGAATGGGATTGCAAGTTCCTTGCAGTATCTGTCTAGCCAGCAATTTACACCAATTGCCCTAGACAACCATTCATTTCCTACTCCCCTTCTAGGCAAGATGCTACATATGATTGGGATCCCTCCCTTAGACTTAATGAAATCTATAGCTGACCTGTACTTATCTAGCAGCTCTTCTCTCCTACCCTTCCCAATATCATTTCCACCAGCACTGAGACAGATAATAGCATTGTTCCCATTACCTGACATGATATTATCCAGCCTGTTGACAATGTCCCCAACACCAGCTCCAGGGAAGCACACTCTATCTCTCATCTTCTTATTCCTATTACAAAAAGCACGGTCAATATATCTTACCTGAGAGTCACCAACCACAAGAATGCACTTACCTCCATTAGCAGGGGCAGTAGTACCCTTACCTTCACTGGTCACTGAAGTACATTCATCCTGAAGAACAGAGAAGCGATTTCCTACCTTCAGATCTTCACTCTTAACTTTCCTTACTCTGATGCGCCTCCCATTACTGTGAACCACTCGCCACTTGTAGCAGGTGCTGGGCTGCACCTCACTGCTGGCCGCCGTTACTACCTCCCCAACTACAGCCTCCTCACAGCGAGAGACAGACTGCACCTCACTGCTAGAAGCCTCATTCCCCACAACTCCAGCCACCTCACACTCTCTCCCAGACCCATTGAGGTGGACCTTCAGCCTCCTAATCTCCTCCTGGAGAAGCAAGACCTCCTCCTTCAACTCTCCAACCTCAATTTTTAAAACACTGCAGAAGCAAGCCATGCTTTGTAACCGTTCACGCTAATCCCCAAAGCAGCTCAGGGTCTGTGACCTCATGTGACGACTGACCACTGACCACTTTATGTTCTTATGACATTCCTCAGGTCACGTGCGTCACACCTCACTCTCCGCCTATATATATAATGTCTTTCTACCCCTGTTTGTTAGAAGTGATCAAGGTCCCAGGACCGAAACGTTTTCTAATAAATATGTCATAGTGTTTGCTTACGTGTCTTTCTAAACCAACTTGTCGGTATTTATTACCAAGGTTTATACCATATATATATATATATATATATATATATATATATATATATATATATATATATATATATATATATATATATATATATATATATATAACAACTTTAACATTAATTTTTTTCACGTTTTCTCTGCAATCTTAAAATTAACAGTAATAACTTCTGGTGCAACTAGGTTGCCTTGTCTCTTAAATACTATCTTCTGTTGTTCATTTTTATATTTTTTTTTCTACAGAATCATACATCACATGAATAGTATCTGATAGATCCAATTACTCACTATATGTTTATCCAATGAGTCGTCATTTATTGCTCTACCGAATCATACATTGGTCCAGTGAAACCATACCCCCGGCCGGGATTGAACCCGCGGTAAGGTTTGTTTGCAATCGTGTCATTACGATTTCTTAAGTCAGATTGGTCCAGTGACTTAGACTAAACTGATTCAGTGATTATGTATATTTGTGTTTGTGTCACTACAACTTATACTTTTCAAGATTTTTGTGTGATGTGCTCATACATATATCATTGTACAATGATTACTTAACATTACTTTGCACTGAATAAAATGTTTGCAAAACCATTCAGTTAAATTGCATCATGTTTATCATTCTTTTTGTAACAGTATGTCGCGGTCGACGTGCTGCAGCGTGATCAAGCTGTAAATATTATCATTATTATCTATAGGGCTATATATTTATGTGTGTGAGACAATCAATGTGACGGAAATATGTGACCTTCATATTTATATTTCCCCAACTCCTCTCTGTGTGACAGTTGGAAACTGGACTCCTTTCAGGCAGGACCTCGGCTTAGCAGACATACGTATATCTACTTGATAACTCACAACCAGAGCAAAGGATGCTTGTGATTCCAGTTTTTTTTACACTCTTATCTTACCTATAACTTATCGCCTTCTTAGTAGGAATGTTCCTACTGCCCTGTTAAGGAACAGCAGGAATTGCAAACAAGACTGAAATTTCCTGAATCAATTGTAAAACATTCATAGGACGCAGTTCATGTACCCCAGACATATAGTGAAATCTTAAGAGACTGCGACTTCTTCAACTGTAGGGTATCCCTAAGGATTAACATTAAATCTCGCCATATTCCTGCTATTTAATTGCAAAGAAATTCTTTCCACTTCCTCTAAACACATAAATGGACCTTAAGTATCTAGGTTCTGATGCTTACAGGAACTTCCTCAGTAACAACCAAACAATCGTGCTAGAAAACCAACTTTATTCTGTCAGTTGCCAAGCTGTGTAAGCCTTCCATTACAATATTATTGAAACACCCTCTACTAGGGGAAATAAAATATAAGATGAAGATATAAATTGACAGAACTTTTACAAAAGGCATATCAAGGAATGCCTTGTTTACCAAGCAAACCAGTACATGAAACACACTGTGGTTTTGAAACAAAGTACAAGAACTGCTGAGAGCTTTAACTAAACCAACTGAAAACTTGGAATACAGATTCACAGATGGGGACTACGAGTAAACAATCAACATCCACCAAACAAACCGCTCTGAATCTGTATGGGGAAAGATTCTCATGAGAGCAGGTTTAACAACAGCCATCACCGCATCTTTAACTAGTGTAGTAGTGAAAATGTTAACTTACGGTCTTTCCTGTCACATATATGGCTGATTATGTAGAGGACCTCCCCCTCCCCCCTCATCCTCATTTGACCCAGTGCTCAGGAATAACAGCAAAGCAAGTAAAATGCCCTCTCATCAACCATGAGGAATTGCTGCTGACATCCATAATGTTATTTTGGCTTTAGGCTTGTTCTTACGAGCGTTGAAAATTCACAGAAAAATATTCGTTGTCAAGGATAAGCATAAACATAACTAAAATGATCATAATTCTGACGAGTCTGGCGGCCTCCATGTTCCCTGACAGAGTGATCCAGTTTATGTTAGGTTCATTATGTTGCCTCTTTGTTTAAACAAACTGCGATAAATAACATCAAATGTAACTTTCATGCTCACATTAGCGTAGATTCCACAAACACAGCCTATAACATGATTATAAATTTCTGTCGCCAGCAGACAATTGTTGACATAGTCACTGTACCATCTTTTATACGAGTGCTTATTCATTTAGTGTAATTTCTGCAATGTATTAGTGTTTTGAATTAAATCGCGATTTAATTAGTGCCGGTGTCTCCAAAATTTTCACTACGAGAGCCACAGTGTATTTTACACATTTTCGCTTGCAAAAAATAATCAGTCTTATCAATAAGTATAAATGAATGAATAAAATTGAAATAAATTAATAAGTTATATTTAGATTCTTTTTGTAATCAGCATGGCATGATTCAGAACAAAATAGAAATGTGACAATTAGGAAGAAACAATAATGAGTAAAAATGTCAGACATAAACCAATGTTCTGACAGTATAATTAATAACTAAACTGACACAAGATTAATTTGCACAAGATTAATTTGCACAAGATTAATTTGCACAAGATTAATGGGAATAACAGAACTTTTTATTTTTTTTTTAATTTCAAAATATTGCTGAACTAAGGTTTCAAGCTTAAGGAACTAATTATTAGAATAGATTTCAAAAGTTTATCAGATATATAAATTTATGCAACTGACCCACGTTGCTTCAGCTTTGGCAGGCTTGCCAGTGATTGGTCAGTGACCCAAGGTACTGATTTAACGACGGGTACGCTATCGATGGTTAAATCCTTGGCACTTGGTTCGCTGGTTGAGAGGCAGCCTATAAGGGAGTGTGACATACACCGAATAAATTGTAACATTCTCTTTGCATGCTATATCCAGTTTATATTGTAATAGTTTTTTGCAATTCTTTGAAGATGTCTCCTCAGGTTGCAGTGCTGTGCATGCTATGCATTCATGCTAATTTTTATGTGACATTAAATTCATTGTCGACGCCACAGATGAAGACTAGGAGTTGTGATGTGTCAATGAAATAATTTAATTCATCAAGTGCGGGAGAATAAAACTGAAAATTTCGTGCATTATCTGGAATTTGATTTAATATATTTATTCTTATATCCTCATTTCTACGAGCAACAGTATTTGACCCAAGACTGAGGGTTTTGAACAGATTTGCTCTTTCTGGGCATAACTCTCCCACTGCTTCCATCACTCTTTGATCAGATCTCCATCAGTGAATGGCTTCCTTTTTTAGCTAACGCATCAGCTACTTTGTAACTGGCCCTTGTTAAAGCTTCTTTTTTATTTTTTTTCTGCATAAAATTACCTTCTTGGGAAAACAACCTGCATTACATTGTTTCAATATTTTCTGATCGATGTGTTCCTGTCAACTGGAAATAACTTGGCTTATGTTTGGTCTCATGGTGCTGACATATATTGTACTCCTTCAACACTGCAACAGTTGTACTCCTTCAACACTGCAACAGTTGTACTCCTTCAACACTGCAACAGTTGTACTCCTTCAACACTGCAACAGTTGTACTCCATCAACACTGCAACAGTTTCGTGGTATACGACACAAGACTATCACTGCTTGTACAAACAAGTACTGTACGTCCCATTCTTCATTAAACATGGCAGCATTCACTCAGCAACAAAATCTTTAACATTAAATGAGAGCTAATTACTTTCACTGTTTATAAATACCTGAAGTTTCTGTGGGCCGCATGTGACCCGCGGTTTGGAGACCCCAGAATTATTAAAGCAATAATATTTGGGTTTTCTTATATAGCAAATGCAGACAATTCAACCCATTTTTGGAAAAGATAGCGAGCATGTGTGCAATTTTTTTTAATTCACACAGTTGATCTCTCACACCTGACCACTCTACTGCATGACTTCGTGCAGTAAGGTGTCCACTCCCTCTTTCCCCACTGCTCACGACTCCTGCCCAAGTTCTTCTATCTACCCTTACCCTCTTCCACACCACCTGCTTCATTTATCCTACTCTTGCAATACCCATTTCGTGCAGCTGAAGGACAATTTACTTAAACAATGTTCTTTCACTATTACAGTGTTTCTAAAATTCAGTATTGTCTTCACTGATTTCTTTACTTCTCTGGTTTACACACAAGACTGTGGCAGTAATCCTGTAATTATTAGTCTCCTTCTGTTGTCTTTAAATAATATATTAAGGGCTTTGTATCAGTTGAAAATCTTTTTAGTTCTAATCTGCTTTTCACCAATATTTCTAAAGTAATTCATAAAAATTGTATTCCAGGACGTATTCTTCATCACATCTCCAAATTTATCACATTTATTCCTGATTCTTGCACCTCAGACCCATAGCTTCCTCTTTTATGCTTATTGCTAGGACGTTTTTCCGCCTTACAATGAAAACTCTCACAAGCTCTATCTGGAAATATCCTCTGCAATATGAATAGTGAATGGGAAAAAATAGGGTTGGATTATGTGGAATTATATTTTACATTTTTTTCCTAAATTCAGCAAGTGTAAATATGAATATAATAATTGTGTTAGTAAAATGTGATGCTGATTTAACCCTTTGCGGAGCGATACAAGGGTGGAAGACTCCATAGTGAAACAAAGTGTGAGCACTGGTCGGTTAGTGATGGCAAGTAATCCGGCGTCATCGAGGCCATAATTGAGCGGATCGGCCTCAAACTATAATTAATATGGGCTGGAATGTCCCCTATTGAAGAACAGGGACACAGAATTTGCAGGGCCTCCAGAATTAAGTGGTAATTGTGGAAATGATGAGGTTGTGGAAATTTATTTAGTCCCTAAAGTTCCACAGGACAGATCCAGCATGGCCGTGATGGAACGGCTGAGCTGGATGGCCCTTAAAACCCTCCCAAACAAACAGCATTCTCTGTAATCGGCATGGATTGGCATGGATTGTTGGTAGGCATTTATTTAATTTATAGATTTACTCTTCAGGAAGGAGTAGGTAGTTTTACTGGTAGTACACTAATATTAGGATCATTGAGACAACTGTAGATAATAATAATGTAGACCTAAGACCTTAACATAGGTAGTAATAGGCCTATAATGTAGGCAAACACTAGGATAAGTTAGCTAGGGAGAACTGGCAGCCCTAGTTTGAACGAAGAGACGAGGGTATGGAAGAGAGACCAGCTCGTTCTTCTTAAGACAGACACCAACTGGACAAGATGTGCCGTGATCAGCAGACGGCGCCCCCCACGTGTCTTCACATCTGAGACCTGGGGAAATCTGCTAGAGGCACCTCGATGTACCGTAGATGACCTCCTCTGTCAGGCCCATACAGTAAGACAAGACCTCCACTTTTATCTCGTAGATTTCTGGCCAGTGTCTGGGGAGATCGTGAGTGAGTTGATCTGTGGGCCTGGTGTGCAACAGGCAGCGCATGCCCAGTAAGTACCAGTGTCTCAGAGCAGTCTGGAAGCTAGTGTCCGTGTCTGCATAGTTATACTAGGGGATTCATACCCTCTTGGATATAGGAATTTCTGAGGTGCAGGCAGGACACTAATAACGATTGAATATTGCAGGAATTAAAGCTCCCGGTTGCACGTGGTTTCTGAGGGGAAGTCCAGAGGGGCTAAGGCTAAGCTTAGGGAAGTTGAAGATCAGGATATATGCTGCAACACCAAGTAAGTTAGTCCTTTATACAAGCATGCAGGCGAGTTTCTTGCCACATCAATCATTTGTGAAAATCTGTCCTATAAGCCACTTGTGAGGCTGAGGTACCCACCTCAGAGCTTGGTGTCAACAGAGTTTGCCAGGGTAGGAGACTCACTTGGAGGCAGTCCACACAAATTTTCACAGAGGTGTCGCCATGCAACACATCCAGTAAGTATGCCATTAGCCCTTTCACTTAGATGTCTTGCTGGCCAGCAGCATTCTGCTTGTTAGACAGGCGTTGTGGGGTGTTCCAACTACAATATAAATAGTAAGTGGTAATATAAATTTCTTAATTATCGACCCTTTTCGAGGCAGTCAAAACTACAGAATTGATGAATATTCGAAGAACTTTCACTGCTTGTATAAACTCGGTGAAGAACTTAATTTACTGGTTTCTTGAGGTGCTGTCCTGGGAGACAGTAATGGTGAAGCTGGAGATGCTGTCCTGGGAGACAGTAATGGTGAAGCTGGAGATTTTGTCCAGGTAGTCGGGAATTATACGCAGGAAGGAATACATATAAATGACCTCATAGGGGACAGGAGCCATAGTAGGGAAACAAGTGTAGTCAAAGATAAGATAAAACCAATATTGCAAACTAGAAATACCGCAGGAAATAGCAAACAAGAGGACTCCACTAGCAATAGTGAGGATATATTACCAAAAACAACTGGTGGGAGCTCCATTGTTGGTGCTAGGGAGGATAGAAGTAAGAGAGGGAAACATGCACCAACAGGGAATACAGTCACAGAAATCCAAGGCAAACGGAAACCAAGCCTGTGCACATACTATGCACTCGGTATCTGCTGGCATGGGAAATCTGGAAAAACAGATGGGACGTGCAACTATGACCACCCTAGAAAATGCCATGCCCATATGACAACAGGAAAATGCAAACTCCCTTCCTGTAAGCTTTTTCACCCTGAACTGTGTACCTCTTCAGTACAGGAAAGACTGTGCTATAACTTAAATTGCCAGGCATACCATCTAAAGGGGACAAAAAGATACAAAACATCCAGGCCATGGGAATACCTGGGTAGCCACAGCCACTCAAGAGGGAGAGGTTTTTTAGTGCCAGGAAGGAAAAAAAATGGCAGGAAATGGCAGAAATCGTACACCAAATCCAGTCATTCCTGGAGTGGAACCACAGTCGATGGCCTCCACTCCAAACCAACAGATACAGATACTAATGCAGGAAAAAAATCCCCCCCCCCAGTACCAACAATACCACCAGTCCGATAACATTCTTCTTTGCAAATATACAGGGTCTAAAGCCAGCAACAAACAACAAAATACCTTTCATCCGTGGACTGCTTGCAGAGGCAAAGGCAATGTTCACGGCTTTCACTGAGACCCACATAAAGGATCACTTGGACAACGAAATATGGATCCCAGGTTACAACCTATACAGATGTGACAGAGTGAACAGGCAAAAGGGGGGAAGGTTGGCCTGTACATTGCAGAGTCACTTGTTTGCACAGAACTGCTAAATGCCTCAAATGATGTAGTGGAAGTTTTAGCAGTAAAGGTCGAGAACCGAAACCTAGTCATTGTGGTAGTCTACAAGCCTCCAGATGCAACATCCCAGCAATTCCAGGAACAGCTGTTAAAAATTGACCACTGTCTGGAAAACCTTCCAGCTCCTGCACCCAACATCTTGCTCCTGGGGGATTTCAACTTAAGGCACCTAAAATGGAGGAATATAGCAAATAATATTGTTGCAGTAATAACACCAGGAGGCAGCTCTGATGAAAACTCACACTCACGCGAGCTTTTAAATCTCTGCACAAAATTCAATTTAAACCAGCAAATAATAGAACCTACTAGACTGGAGAATACACTAGACCTCATCTTCACTAACAATGATGATCTGATAAGAAATGTCACCATATCAAAAACAATATACTCAGATCACAACATAATTGAGGTTCAGTCATGTATGCGCGGAGCCCCAGACCGACATAATGAGATTAGTCACGAGGGAGCATTCACCAAATTCAACTTCAATAACAAAAACATAAAGTGGGAACAAGTAAACCAAGTCCTAACCGATATAAGCTGGGAAGATATACTAAGCAACACAGACCCCAACTTATGCCTAGAACAGATTAACTCGGTGGCACTCGATGTATGCACAAGGCTTATTCCTCTAAGAAAAAGGAGGAGTAGATGTAAAACAGAAAGAGACAGGCGCTCCCTTTACAGGCGACGGAAAAGAATAACAGAGCGGCTAAAAGAGGTCAATATATCTGAAATGCGTAGGGAGACACTGGTCAGAGAAATAGCAAGCATCGAACTTAAGCTAAAAGAATCCTTTAGGAGTCAGGAATCGCGGGAAGAACTAAAAGCCATAAATGAAATCGAAAGAAACCCAAAGTATTTCTTCTCCTATGCCAAATCAAAATTGAGAACAACGTCCAGTATTGGGCCCCTACTTAAACAAGATGGGTCCTACACAGATGACAGCAAGGAAATGAGTGAGCTACTCAAGTCCCAATATGACTCAGTTTTTAGCAAGCCGCTAACCAGACTGAGAGTCGAAGATCAAAATGAATTTTTTATGAGAGAGCCACAAAATTTGATTAACACAAGCCTATCCGATGTTATCCTGACGCCAAATGACTTCGAACAGGCGATAAATGACATGCCCTTGCACTCTGCCCCAGGGCCAGACTCATGGAACTCTGTGTTCATCAAGAACTGCAAGAAGCCCCTATCACGAGCCTTTTCCATCCTATGGAGAGGGAGCATGGACACGGGGGTCGTCCCACAGTTACTAAAAACAACAGACATAGCTCCACTCCACAAAGGGGGCAGTAAAGCAACAGCAAAGAACTACAGACCAATAGCACTAACATCCCATATCATAAAAATCTTTGAAAGGGTCCTAAGAAGCAAGATCACCACCCATCTAGAAACCAATCAGTTACACAACCCAGGGCAACATGGGTTTAGAACAGGTCGCTCCTGTCTGTCTGAACTATTGGATCACTACGACAAGGTCCTAAATGCACTAGAAGACAAAAAGAATGCAGATGTAATATACACAGACTTTGCAAAAGCCTTCGACAAGTGTGACCATGGCGTAATAGCGCACAAAATGCGTGCTAAAGGAATAACAGGAAAAGTCGGTCGATGGATCTATAATTTCCTCACTAGCAGAACACAGAGAGTAGTCGTCAACAGAGTAAAGTCCGAGGCAGCTACGGTGAAAAGCTCTGTTCCACAAGGCACAGTACTCGCTCCCATCTTGTTCCTCATCCTCATATCCGACATAGACAAGGATGTCAGCCACAGCACCGTGTCTTCCTTTGCAGATGACACCCGAATCTGCATGACAGTGTCTTCCATTGCAGACACTGCAAAGCTCCAGGCGGACATCAACCAAATCTTTCAGTGGGCTGCAGAAAACAATATGAAGTTCAACGATGAGAAATTTCAATTACTCAGATATGGTAAACATGAGGAAATTAAATCTTCATCAGAGTACAAAACAAATTCTGGCCACAAAATAGAGCGAAACACCAACGTCAAAGACCTGGGAGTGATCATGTCGGAGGATCTCACCTTCAAGGACCATGGAAATATAAACACAAATGCAGTATAATGTGATCCTTTATTGACAACGTTTCACCCACACAGTGGGCTTTCTCAAGTCACACACGGATCTGCCTGGGGTTGGAAGGTACGAGAGTATTTATATCTCGTACCTTCCAACCCCAGGTAGATCCGTGTGTGACTTGAGAAAGCCCACTGTGTGGGTGAAACGTTGTCAATAAAGGATCACATTATACTGCATTTGTGTTTATATTTCCATTGTGTCGGTATTTTATACCATTTATTACCTTCAAGGACCATAACATTGTATCAATCGCATCTGCTAGAAAAATGACAGGATGGATAATGAGAACCTTCAAAACTAGGGAGGCCAAGCCCATGATGACACTCTTCAGGTCACTTGTTCTATCTAGGCTGGAATATTGCTGCACACTAACAGCACCTTTCAAGGCAGGTGAAATTGCCGACCTAGAAAATGTACAGAGAACTTTCACGGCGCGCATAACGGAGATAAAACACCTCAATTATTGGGAGCGCTTGAGGTTCCTAAACCTGTATTCCCTGGAACGCAGGAGGGAGAGATACATGATTATATGCACCTGGAAAATCCTAGAGGGACTAGTACCGAACTTGCACACGAAAATCACTCACTACGAAAGCAAAAGACTTGGCAGACGATGCACCATCCCCCCAATGAAAAGCAGGGGTGTCACTAGCACGTTAAGAGACCATACAATAAGTGTCAGGGGCCCGAGATTGTTCAACTGCCTCCCAGCATACATAAGGGGGATTACCAACAGACCCCTGGCAGTCTTCAAGCTGGCACTGGACAAGCACCTAAAGTCAGTTCCGGATCAGCCGGGCTGTGGCTCGTACGTTGGTTTGCGTGCAGCCAGCAGCAACAGCCTGGTTGATCAGGCTCTGATCCACCAGGAGGCCAGGTCACAGACCGGGCCGCGGGGGCGTTGACCCCCGGAACTCTCTCCAGGTAAACTCCAGGTATACTCCCTAGAACGTAGGAGAGAGATACATCACATTCCATACATGGAAGATTCTAGAAGAATTCTTTTCCAAACTGGATGCCAATACAACTCCATATGAATGCACGTGGCTAGGCAGATGCTGCAATATACCTTCTATGAAAAACATGGGTGCTAAGAGAGAACTTTCATCAACATCTTCCCATTGTGCATGAGAAGATTTCTGATGAAAATTAGACACATATGCGACATCTGGGTATCATTAATTGTAGACGTTTCGCCAACCAGTGGCGATTCAAGGACATAACTGGAAGACAGTAAAACTGTATACGAAAGATGAGGTAATCAGTCCCTCAGCCTTGGAGTTGGTGTGTGGAGCACCATAAGTTGAAGACATTCTGGAGCACAAGCAAGGAGGCTGGTGCTTAAATAGGCGTCAGTGGATACGGGCGAGTAGCAGACGAGGGCATAGTCACTTGTAGGCGGGATTCCCCAGTGGAAGTTGGTCATACTCAAGGGATGGGTTAGTGCTAGTAGTAGTTGCAGTAGCCGTGAAGAAGGTTGTTTAGATGTCCTCTGTACCAAGACTCTTGGATGTTAGTGTCTGACAAGTTGTACGAACAAGATAACATCTGGGCATCTTTAAGAACATAAGAAAGGAGGAACACTGCAGCAGGCCTGTTGGTCCACACCAGGCAAGTCCTTTACATTCTGTCCCACTAACAAAACATTTACCCAACCAAATTTTCAAACCTACCCAAGAAATAAGCTCTGATAACTATCCACTCATATGCATTTATCCAACCTAAATTTGAACTATCCAAGGTTTTAGCCACAATAACCCAACTAGGTAGTGAGGAATGGTTTAAAACCGACAAGTTGAAGATTGAGACACTTATGCAACATATGGGAATGTAAAGTAAAAGGACACAAGTGCAATTAATGTGACATTTTATTGTGGCAACGTTTCGCTCTCCAGGAGCTTTGTCAAGCCGTTACAAACAGTACAACGAACGAACGAAAGTTCAGGTAAGATCCCAAATGGGATGAGCGGGGAAGACGGGACAGACGAAGAATAGTGCTGGAGAGGAGTGTTCTTAGTCGTAGAAATAGAGCCAGGGCTTAACCCAGCAGCAAAGGCGATCGTGGGACAGATATTGAAAAGAGAAATTCCGGTTCTTCTGTTGGGACTCCGGTGGGGTGAGCTGGGAGTAAGGGACTTGCGACCTTTAGAGCTAGAGAGGAGTGCAGAACTGAGTCATGTCTTAACCCAAAAAAGCTAAGGCGAACGTGGGTCAGAGAATGGTACCTGTCTTAGAAGGTACCTGTCAGCGGATCCAAGGTTATTTGTAAGTAGGGTTAGGAGCAGGATCATGCAAGGAGTAGAAAAGGTTGTGTTGGTTTGTGGGTCTGCGAATGTCTTCGTCAAGGAGAGAGGTCCAGTAGTCATGTCGTGTCTCAAGTTTGTCTATCTGTCTGTCACTGAGCCTCTTCCAGTACAGATTCAGCGCAGGGACGTCTAACTGGGCATGGAGAGACTCGCTTGTGGCGAAGTCCTCCCATCTGACATCAAGCACCCAGCGCAGCGCCTTGTTCTGGACACGCTGCAGTTTAAGTAAGTTTGTTTTTGCTGCAAGAGAGAGGGCTAGAGGAGAGTAAGTTATCAGAGGACGTATTAGGGAATTGTAGAGGTGTAGTTTGGTGCGTTGAGAGGCATGTTTCAGCTTGTAGAGGCCCGCAAGGGCCTTACTAGCTATTGCATGCCTTGAGTGAATGTGTCCGTGTAAACGAAGAAGGTAGTCAAGATTAACGCCAAGGACAGTGACAGATTGTGTGATAGGGAAGTAAGTGCGGGTGTCAGCTGTTCTGAGTTCGACAGGTAATGGAGGATCACGTTTCCTGTAGTTAAAATACGTAATGCTGGATTTTGCTGCATTGGTTTTGATCCTCCATTTTTGTTCCCAGATGGCTATCCTGTCAACCTCATTTTGTGTTTTGTGTGTGAGTGTATCTATATTGGCATGAGTGATAAGTTGTGTAATGTCGTCTGCATAGGCTAGTGTGATGGAGTTGTGGTGTATAGGTGTTGGAATGTCGTTAGTGTATAAAATGTAGAGGGTAGGGGAAAGGACAGATCCCTGGGGTACTCCAGCATTTAGTGTGAAGTAGTCAGAGTAACAGCCTTGGAATTTGATTCTCATGGTACGGCCGTCTAGGAAGTTGCAGAGGAGTTTACGAGTATTGAGAGGCAGGTTGAAGTTAGTGCAGAGTTTGTACTTGAGCCCCTCGTGCCACACAGTGTCAAAAGCTTTTTCAACGTCTTTTGCAACCAGGGCTGTCCTGTTTCTTTGTTTTGTGTTTATGTGGATGTAGTTGAGAATGATGTTAATGGCATCCTGTGTGGATCTGTGTGTTCTGAAGCCAAACTGGCCATCTGAAAGTAGAGAATTATGTTCCAGGTATCTGCGAAGGCGATGATTAATGAGTTTTTCAAAGAGTTTTCCTAAAGTTTCGAGGAGGCTGATAGGGCGATAGTTTCTAGGGTCAGAGTGGTCTTTATTGGGTTTAGGAAGGAGGATAGCAGTAGCAGCTTTGAAGAGGGAAGGGAAGTATCCAGAGGCAAGGGAGGCATTGAGGAGGTTTGTGTAGGCAGTAATGATAGAGTCAGGAAGGTGTTTCAGGATAATATGGTTTAGGCCAGAGGCACCAGGAGCCTTTGGAGGAAGGTGTCTGAGGAGAGTTTTAATGTCTGTGTTGGTGAAAGGAGTGTCGAGTTCTTGGGAGGAGGTAAGATTGTCTAGATGTATGTGGCTGTCTGGTGTTGTTTCTTGTGTGTGTGCAGTGTTCCAGTGTTCTATGTTCTGAATGTGTTGAATAACGTTAGGGTGAGCGTGGAAGATGTTCTCCCAGATGTGTTTGAAGATGTTGGTAGCAGCCTGTGGGTCTGAGATGTGTGTGTTGTTGTGGGTGATGTGTTTGAATTTGTTGGTGGGAGTAGTGCCTCTGATTTTTTTGATAAAGTTCCAGAAGGCTTTAGTGTTTTTAACACGCTGCCTGTCCGCTTGTTGTATTAGTCGTGACCAGTGATTGTTGTGGTCTTGGTCTAGGCTGTGTAAAATGTTGTTTCTAAGGTAAGTGAGATCTAATCGGACTTGATTAAATCTATGTGTGTTGTAGAGGAAGCGGTTGTGGTAGCAGATAATTAGTCTTCTTGTTCTGAGTGACGGTTTGAAGGAATAACGAGTGGTGTGAGTTTTCTTTGGTATTGCGATGTTGGCTGCTTGTGTAATGGTGTCCTGGATGAGATCAAGTTGAGTATCGATGTCAGAGATAGGTTTGTTGTTGTAGTCATAGGTGAGGTTAATATTGTCTATGTGTTGTTTGAAAGCATCCCAGTCAGCGTTCTTGTAGGAGAATGAAGGTGTGGTTGGAATGAGGATAGGGTTGGAGGAGATGTGTAAGATGACTGGGATGTGATCAGAGCCTGTAATAGGGCCAGGTGAGATGTAATGTTGAAATAGAGAGCTGGCTCGGTTTGCCAGAATGATGTCTGGTTTGCCTTGGCCCGTGTGGTTGAAGAAGGTATTGAAGTCTGTGCCAAGATGAATTAGGTGTTTATGGTTTGTGAAGTTGAGTAATTGGTGACCAAGTTGGTTGTTACTGGTGTGATGAAAGGCAGTGTGTTTGGCATTCATGTCAGCTAGTAGGTAAGTTGGTGTGTTGGTGTAGTTGAAGACTAAGGAGAGGTCGTGTATGTTGAGAGTAGTGTTTGGGCGAGCATAGGTGGTGAAAAAGATAAAGGGACCAAGGTGGGTGTGTATTCTGACCGCAAGACAGTGTTGGTGAATAAAAGGGATTGGGAGAAATTCATGTTTTATGTTGGAATTGACAAGGATGGCAACCCCATCGTGGGGATCATAGGGGGACTGTAGTGCAGTATAACCATAATGGCGGATACATTGAGGGGCTTTGAGGCAGGTACTGTTTAGCAAAACAATATCTGGCCTCTCTGCTTCAAGGAGCTCGGCCAGTAGGTGTCTAATTGTAAAGTAAGAACGTACGTTGAACTGAATCGCCTTAAACGTGATTTAATGGTTTCGTCTTAGCAAAGTTAATGTCGGGGGAGGAGTTTGGATTAAAGCCCGTGATAGTGGTGCCATCAGTGGATGTGTGTTTGTAGGTGCTACGGACCCGTTTCCTGGAGGGGGAGGAAGAGATGGATCTGTTTTTATGTTCTTTGGTCTGTCCGTTAGAAGTTGGGGTAGGTTTAGGTTTGAGTGGATTTTGTCTGGAGGAGGTGGAGTTGGACCTGGATGAGGTTTTGGTTGTGGAGTGGGCGAAGGTGGATGCAGAGGAAGTGGAAGTTTTGGTAAGCTGTGAGGAAGTGGAAGCTTTGGAAGGGGATGAAGTGGGTAAGGAAGTGGGGGGAGGGGTGGTCGTAGCAGTAGCAGTAGGGGTGTTGGTGGGAGGTGTAGAAGTAGTGAAGAGAGGTAGTGGAGGAGGAGAGCTGGTGGGAGTAGGAAGTGGGGGGGTGGGAGAGAGGAAGGAGGGAGAGGTTGTAGGAGGCTTGGAAGAGAAGCAGGAAGGAGGGATAATTAAAGAGGGAAGATTGTTAGCAGACAAGATTAGGTTAAGGACATGTGAGTAGTCTGATTGGTAAGCTTGTGAGATTACCATCGCAGAGTGGGCAGCAGTGGCAAGTTGACAGTTAGTTTTGTAGTCTAGTGTGGGTGTAGAAGGAGAAGTGCTTGTAGTCTGTGTGTTGGTGTTTGATGTGTGTAGAGTAGAAGAGGTAGACCAAGTGCGTGGGGAGGCCCAGGCATTGGGGGGAGGGGAGGGAGGTGTGGAAGGGGAGGGAGGTAAGGAAGGGGAGGGAGGAGCAGGGAAGGGGTTGGGTAGGGAGGGAGGTTGGTTTGCTCTGAGGGAGGAGAGAATGTGCTTTCTAGAAGGGCAGGAATTTGCAACTGCAGTGTGTGACCCGCCGCAGTTAGAACATTTAAGGGGGAGGTTGCAAGTATTCCAGAAGTGGCCAGTTGCTGAACATCTGGAGCAGACTTGTGTAGATGTGCATGTGTTTTTGTCGTGGCCGAGTTTGTAGCATTTAAGACATTGTGTGATTGGGTGGAAGTTCGGAGTGAAGAGAGCGTTTGGAGGAATGCGGATGGTCTTGGCAAAGATTCCTTGACTGAAGAGTGTAGAGGCGTCAGCAGGAGTAGAACAGCGTATTTTGAGAATGGTAGAGTTTTCTGGTCTGTAAATATCGTCAACAGAGACTTTGTTCTTAGTACTGATATCTTTTATTAAGTCTTCTTTGTCTGTGTCATAGGCTGTCAGGAGAGAGTAGTCTACGTGTTTAGCAATGACTGTGCTTTTGGCACGGTGCTCAGGAGTCCAAATAATGGTGAAGCCTGCGTTGAGAAGTTTTTGTCTGGTATCGCTTGAGGTGTACGCTTCGTAGGAATGTTTGTCAAGAAGGAGTTTGAAGCCTGAGTTGGTTTTGAAGACTTTAAGTTGAGGTGCACCAGTGATCTGATATAATAAATTTTCCGGACAGATAGTGGCATCAGGATTAGAAAATTTGAGGTTTAGCGAGAAGGAATTGGATTTAGTAGAAGCAGAGGCAGGTGTGGGAGGTTGGGGGAGAGTGGAAGGGGGGTGGGAGGTGGAAGGCAACGAAGGCATCGTCTAATTACGAAAAGATGTAATTGGAGGTGACAATCGGCCAAAAAGTGAGAGTACTCAGCTAGGCAAGTACGTGTAAGTAGACACACGTACTTGCCTGGCGCAGGACACTGAGGAGGTGAACTGTAGCTTGATGGAGCACTGTATATCCTGAGTGGTGGCGAGACTGGCTTTATGGCGTGCAGTCAACAGGCGAAGAGAATTCAGGCAGCAAGAGGCTTCCTGCCCTTCGGTCGGCAACCACCGACGCACCAATCCTGATGGTGGAGAGGAAGACGAAGGTCCAGCAAGCACTACTCAAAGCACTACTCAACACGGGGTAATTTCGAGAGAGGCGAGATCGTCGATGTGTTAGGTAAGCACACGTCACCACTCGAGCTAAGTCGCTTGATCGCTTCTCACTGTCGAAGTGAAACAGTACATGGACACAGAGAGAATATATAGTCTCAGAGTGAGGTGCAATACTAGTGGTAGTAGTAGTAGTAGTAATACAATATGTTAGAACAATTAACTTGCACGTGAAGAAAGGATATAAAAGCTATTACTTTGGAAACAAAAATTGGTTAGACAAATCTTTCTATTGGAGGCTGGATAGAGAAGGTCTGTTTCAATGTTCATTCTCGGTAATGTGTTTGCGTAGTATTAACAGGAGAGACTATGTGATGGCAGGCTTTACTGTTTTCAGGAGGATTCTTGCTAAGACTTCAGAGATGGTGAAGCTGCCTTTGTTTTGTTTAATTGTATTAGAAACAGCTATTAGTGAAATTTCAAGGCAATTGCGTCGTGGTGCTTGGATTTTGTTCTGGTTAGATCCTTTATCGAAGTGCTGGAAGCGATGACGACTCTGGTGTTAGCTTGTGAAAGACAGGTATACAATACCGACAAGATGAAAGACACTTGTGCAACATCTGGTTATCTTTATTGTAGACGTTTCACCATCCAGTGGCTTTATCAATACAGATTCTTGGACATAAAAAGAAATCAGAAGAACTATATACAAAAGATAAGGTAATCAGTCCCTCAGCCTTGTAGGTGGTGTTTAGAGCACCGTGGTTGTAGAGATTCTGAAGCAGAGGCAAGGAGACTGGCGCTTATATAGGCGTCAGTGAATAGGGACGTGTAGCAGACGAGGGCATAGTCACTGGTAGGCGAGATTCCCCAGTGGAAGTAGGTCCTACCCAAATTGATGAGTTAGTTGTAGTAGCCGTGAAGAGGGTCATGTACATGTCCTCTGAACCAAGATTCCATGATGTTGCAGTGCCTGACAAGTTGTGCAAGACAGGTATACAATTTGGGTTGGACCTACTTCCACTGGGGAATCTCGCCTACCAGTGACTATGCCTTCGTCTGCTACACGTCCCAATTCACTGACGCCTATATAAGCGCCAGTCTCCTTGCCTCTGCTTCAGAATCTCTACAACCACGGTGCTCTAAACACCACCTACAAGGCTGAGGGACTGATTACCTCATCTTTTGTATATAGTTCTTCTGATTTCTTTTTATGTCCAAGAATCTGTATTGATAAAGCCACTGGACGGCGAAACGTCTACAATAAAGATAACCAGATGTTGCACAAGAAAGTTCAGTGCAACCTGGCTGTTGGGAAGAATTATAACTTTGTTGGGAGTGGTGTTGGTGCGTGGAGAATTAATGGTCTGAAGAGCTCTTTTCTTGCGGTCTTTGATGAAAAAGGCAGGAAAATGTAAATCTGTGAAGGTTCGGTGAACGTATGTACATTACTCGTCAAGAAACTCAGGACTACAAATTCGGTATGCCCTTAGGAAAACCCGATGATGATGCCTCTTTTGGTCTTAGTATCTTGACTGGAATAGAAGTGTGTGAGATCATTTTTACTGGAAGGTTTCCGATAAACTTGAAATCTTAGGCTGTTGTCTTTGTGAATGAGGACATCGAGGAAAGGTAGCTTGTCATTGGACTCTTCTGTGAACCTTCTTCTAATCTTCCTAGACGATATATCACTGCCCTTAAGAACCTCGCCAACGACCCCAACATTATCGTCACCACCGGCGACAAAGGAGGTGGAATCGTCATACTCAACACCAGTGACTACAACACCAAAATGATGGACCTCTTGAATGATCAGTCTACATATGAACCCATCAGCACTCAACAGTGGGAGACACTCACCAAAGATTTTCTATACAAAACCAGACAAATACTCAAACGCACTAGAGAAGGGAAGAAACTTCTGTACTTGTTACCCAGCAACCCTAAACCAGCACACATGTATGGTTTACCCAAGACCCATTATTACAACCCAGGATTCCAAATGGCCTGTTACCCCGGGTGTAATGGGAGCAAATAAACACAGTAGAAAAAGTTTAGACTTATATTATCCTTCACCAAGTTATAACAGCAATATGTACACTATGTACAGTGATAAGTATAGTGCACTCCACGGTAAGCAAAGCAGAAATAGAAGCCACAAGATAGCAGACCGTGCTTCAACCAGCTCTAGAATGGGAATGACAAGGGCAGACAGGAGAGCGGTACCCACATAACCTCTGCGATTGCCAAAACCATCTTCTTATTGGCTAGAACCTGGTCACTAGTTGAACGACGGGGCCCCATCATCAACTCTTAGCAACCTGGTTCGCTGGTTGGGGGAGATAGCCTGTAAATGAGGGTGTGTACATGCGCCGAATAAAGGTTACGTACTCTTTGCATGCCACACCCCCACCCCGAGAAGGCTCAGGATTAGGCTGCCACCTCCCAGTGGTAACCGTGCCGCTATGGCACAAAATAATGGGACCGCCTTTCCTCTCCACCATCCAACTCTTAGATAGAGCTCAGCTTTTCTTGTGACCAAAAGCCAAACCCTAAACTTAGAGTGAGACAGCAGTCAGACAGGCTAGCATAGGTCCAAGATACAGGCGGACGGTAGCCCGCATCCCCTCACTAAAAAAAAAAACCCACACCAGGGGATAAAAAAAAAGAGCGTGAAAAGGGGTTACCACAAATAACATCCTAACCTAAATAATAATATTATTAGACTCTAGATAAAGAGTCTGCCAACATATTTTCTTTGCCGGCAATATATTTAATAGAAATATTGTAGGGCTGCAGCCTTAGCGTCCAGCGCATAAGCCTTGTGTTGTGGTTCTTCATGGCTTGGAGATATACTAGAGGATTGTGATCACTGTAGACTGTGACCACCTGAGATGTCTGGCCCACATAAACATCGAAATGCTCCAAAGCCAGTACCAGCGCGAGGGCTTCTTTTTCAATGGTAGAATAAGCCCTCTGATGCGGCTGGAACTTGGCTGAAAAGTATGCTACAGGCTGCAACTCCTTGTTCCCGATTTGTAATAGTACTGCCCCAACCCCAGACTCACAAGCATCAACCTGTAATGAAAAAGGTTTGGAGAAGTCTGGAGACAAGAGAATGGGTGCAGTACACAATAATCTTTTTGCTTTATTAAAAGCAGTGTTACAGTCTGACGTCCAATTAAAGGGAACTTTATGACTGGTAAGAGAGGTAAGAGGGGCTACAATATCTGAGAAATTCTTACAGAATCTTCTGTAAAATCCTATCATGCCTAGGAAACGTTGAAGAGATTTCCTATCATGAGGAACTGGATAATCTTTAATAGAAAGAACTTTAGCAAGTTTAGGTGCAACTTTACCACTACCTACTTCATGGCCTAAAAAAGTGACAGTGGCCTGGCCAAAGGAAGATTTAGATAAATTAACTGTTAAATGGGAACTCTTAAAGGTCTCAAAAAGAGCCTTAAGTCTAAGTAGGTGTTGATCCCAAGTATCAGACACCATAACAATATCATCTAGGTACGCTGCCGTGCCTTCAAGTCCTTTAATAGCCTGATGGATAAGTTTCTGGAATGAAGAGGGGGAATTTTTCATTCCGAAGGGGGTAACTGTGTATTGATAATGACCTCCTGGAATTACGAAGGCAGAGATTTCCTTCGCCTTATCTGTCAAAGGTACCTGATAGTAGCCTTTAAGGAGATCTAATTTGGACACAAAAGTAGCCTTACCCACAAAGTCAATTACGTCATCCAGACGAGGAAGAGGGTAAGCATCTGTAATTGTGACCTCGTTCACTTTACGGTAGTCTGTACACATACGAAACCCTCCATCAGCCTTCTTCACAAGGATGCACGGTGAAGCCCATGGACTAGACGACTCTTCCACTAAATCATGCTTTAACAAAAATTCTACTTCCTGCTGAAGTAGCCTTTGCTTTTCAGGATTAGCTCTGTAGGGGGAGAGTTTAATTGGTTTAGAGTTTCCCACATCTACATCATGGTAACCTAACGTACATTTTTTCGGCACATCCGAAAATATATTAGGATATGACTGTAGAAGCTCAGTTAAATTTGTTGCTTGAGTTTCAGATAATCTCTCCATTAAAGGGCTAGGATCCTTGAGGAGGACAGAATTTGAAAGTTTAATATTAATTTCAGAGATAGAGTGCAAAGAGTCAGAGTTGTCCTCAGAGGTAGAGGACAGAGTCATTACTGGGACTTTATCTGGTGTATGGAAGTACTTTAACTGATTAATGTGGTAAGTTTTAGATTTTGAGGTCTTATCAATGGGAGCTACCACATAATTTACATCAGATAATCTACTTACAATCTGCATAGGTCCCGTAAATCTAGCTTTCAAGGTGTGGCCAGGTATAGGTTCCTGCACCAACACCTTGTCTCCTGGATGGAAGGAGCGGAATTGTGCACTTCTGTCATACCTCTGTTTCATCTTGCTTTGAGCTGTCTTTAGGTTAGCCTTGGCTAACTGACGTGCCACCTGCAACCTTGAAGACGGATTGTAGAGTGTTGAGCTAACGTCTTCTCCCATCCATCCTTCTTTGATCACCCGAAGAGGACCTCGTACATTGTGCCCAAAGATCAGCTCAAAAGGACTATACCCTGTAGACTCTTGCACCGTTTCTCGTACTGAGAACAGCAACAAAGGTAGTGATTCATCCCAGTCTGTAGGGAAGTGCATGCAAAAACTTCTCATCATTGTTTTTAATGTCTGGTGGAATCTTTCCAAGGCGCCTTGGGACTGAGGATGATAGGCAGTGGATAAGTTGTGGATTATCCCTAACCTAGTTAATACTTCCCTAAATGCTTTGGCAGTGAAGTTAGTACCTTGATCACTTTGAATAGTTTTAGGAATGCCAAAACAAGAAATGAATTTTGTTAAAGCTTTGAGAATAGCTTTAGTATTAATACTACGCATGGGAATTGCTTCAGGATATCTGGTTACTTTATCCATAATCGTAAATAAATATTGATTTCCAGACTTTGACCTAGGTAGTGGACCTACACAATCTATAATTAAATCTGCAAAAGGTTCTCCATCAGCAGGTATAGGTTGGAGAGGTGCAGGTTTAATGGAATGTCCAGGTTTTCCAACTTGCTGACATTCTCGGCAACACCTAATATGATTCTTCACATCTTTCTTTAATTTTGGCCAATAAAATTCTTTTGTGATTCTATACAAGGTTTTTGTAATTCCTAAGTGACCTCCTAATGACGTATTATGAGCTATATTTAATATTTGAGGTCTATACTTCGTTGGAACCACTAACCTGTCATACAATTGCCGGCCCTCTATCTCCTTACCAGTCTCAGTGCAGATCAAATAATCGTTTTTAACTTCATACTTGACCGGATGACCCAAAGAGGATTTTACCCATGGCTGCCTCAAAAGCGAATTTTAAAGAAGGATCCTTTCGTTGTTCCTCCCGGAAGGACAGTCCCTCGGGCATGGAAACAGAGACATCTGGCAATCCTGCAACCTGGGAATAGGAAGGCTTGATCGGGGTCTGTTCACTTGATTTACGAGGCTCCAGCCGGTGTGCCTCGTAAAACAACGTGGCTATTCCGAGATCGGAGTCGTCCAAGGATAGGTCAACGTTCTCTCCAGACAACCCTTGGGATGTTGCCCGAGTTATGGCCAACACCGGAGAAGAATTAATCATTATAGGTTCAGGACACGAACTAACAGTAGTAATGTTATTACCCAGTAATAACACTGCATCTTTCATGGGGAATCCTTTTGAGACACCTACAGTCAAGTACCCAGTGTAATATTTGCACTGTACATAAATTTTATGCAAAGGAACAGAATATATAGCTCCTCCAAATGCTTCCAATAAAACAGAGGAATTCAAAGAAGTATTCTCTGAAAGGGGTAATATTCCCTCTCTTACAAGTGAGCAATATGCTCCCGTATCTCTAAAGGTCTTTACCTTAGTTGTTTCTGAGTTTTCCTGAAGGGAAATAAGACTTTTGCAATAATAAGGGGCCATACCTTTTTCTACTTCTCTAGGGGACATGTTACTAGGGATATTAGAGATTTTCCCAATGGGTTGGGGTTTATGGGGGCAGTTGGAACTGATGTGACCTACTTTATTGCACCTGAAGCAGACGACAGGCTTGCCCTTTACTCCCTGTTGACGTTGCAAATGGTGTCGTTCTGGCTGGTGTCTCTCTGGATACTGTTGTCGAGATGCACCATGAGTAGTTTGCCTCTCCGCAGGTGGACCATATGTTGAGAAGCGTGGCTCACCAGGTGACTTGGTTGGCTGACGTAGACGTTCTCCCTCCGGCTGGCACTTCATTCTCCAAGGTTGACGATCTCTGCTGATGCCAGGCTGTTGAAAAGAGAGACGGGACCGCTCGGACAAGGAGCGGTTAGTTTCGAAGGTATCAGCCAACCTGGCTGCCTCCAATGAAGTGGTTAAGTCACGATCCTGCAGAAAGACTCGAACCTCTGGTCCCACAGAATCCAGCAGGTTATCAATCAGAATAAGCTGCACCAGATCCTCAAAGGTAGAGACACAACTTGCTTTATACCAGCTGGTAAAAGCTTTGGTTTGCTGTCTCACAAAGTCGACTAGGGATTGACCAAGCTGCCGCCTGCTTAATTTAAATGCTTTTCTATATTTGGCTGGGATACATGTATATGCTCCCAACACTGTGGTCTTCACTACTTGATAATCAGAGAATTCAGCGTCATTTAATACTGACGTAAATTCCTGTGCCTTACCCGATAATGCTGTATGAACCAACGATGCCCAATGCTGTTCCGGCCACCTCAAGGCTCGAGCCTGATTTTCGAAGCTTTCGAAAAATTGCTCTGGTTCGGCCTCATTGAAGCGAGGAACAAACTGTACTGCTTTCTGTAAACTAGAATTATTTACAGAATGCGAAAACTGCCTCCTTTCTCTTTCCCTATCAAATTCTTCCCTTGCGAATGCTCTCTGTTCCCTAGTTTGCTCAAGATTGATTTTTGCCAGCTCAAGTGCCAACGACGCTGATTCACCCTGAGACAACCCAGCTGCACTATACTGACCATTTTGCTCCGTAGGTGTATCATCTTCCTCCTGCGAGAACATAGTAGTTTTTGCCCTAGCTCCCGTAGAGGGAGGAGTCTGATGTGCCATCTCTTCTTCTATAAGTTTGTCAGCAATCAGTGAACGCAGTTGCGCAGCTGTGAGAGTGCGTTTGTATGTAATGCCAATGGAACGAGCAATTTGCCAACAACGCTGTAGGGACAATTTAGGTAGGTTATGCAAAGTATATGCCGACACCAGACGTCTGACTCGTCTAGGTGGCATAAGTTATTCGCTATGCACAGTACGATTGCAGAATACCCCAACGTAACACGTTAATTTGCAGAACACGCTTAGCTATGCACAGTACGATTGCAGAATACGCATACAAGCAAAGCTGACTGCAAAATTCTCCACACCGAACAGGCTAGCAACAACTGACACGCAAAATTTGTAAAGCAATGCCAGACAGCAAGCTGCACAATGTTCCTGCTACGAGCTTCACCCTAAGCTCAACCGTTTCTCTAAGTCCAGCTCAACTCCCGGACAGGCCCCCATATTACAACCCAGGATTCCAAATGGCCTGTTACCCCGGGTGTAATGGGAGCAAATAAACACAGTAGAAAAAGTTTAGACTTATATTATCCTTCACCAAGTTATAACAGCAATATGTACACTATGTACAGTGATAAGTATAGTGCACTCCACGGTAAGCAAAGCAGAAATAGAAGCCACAAGATAGCAGACCGTGCTTCAACCAGCTCTAGAATGGGAATGACAAGGGCAGACAGGAGAGCGGTACCCACATAACCTCTGCGATTGCCAAAACCATCTTCTTATTGGCTAGAACCTGGTCACTAGTTGAACGACGGGGCCCCATCATCAACTCTTAGCAACCTGGTTCGCTGGTTGGGGGAGATAGCCTGTAAATGAGGGTGTGTACATGCGCCGAATAAAGGTTACGTACTCTTTGCATGCCACATCCATAAACATAATATTCCTCTCAGACCAATCACGTCAGGTATAGGCAGTGCACCACACAAACTAGCCGTTCTTGCCAAACATCTTTCCTGCCTTCTGGGGACCATCAGCCCCGCTCATCTTAAACATTCAGGCGACCTTCTCAACCGCATCCAAAACCTCTCCATCATTAACAAGAAACTAAGCAGTTTGGAAGTGACTTCCCTCTTCACAAAAGTACCTACCACAAAAGCCATCGAGATTCAACGACGTTAAGTCAATCAGGACCTTAATCTTCCTGTACCTCCCGGAGATTTTGTTGACTTGATTGAACTCTGTGTTAATTTCAACCGTTTTTCCTTCAATAACAGGCTCTACAAACAAACCTAAGGCATCGGAATGGGTTCCCCCATCAGTGCCGTCATAGCCAACTTGTACATGGAATACCTAGAGTCCAAACACTTCGCCAACATCATCCCTTCAAGCGTCACTTGGTTACGTTACGTTGACGACGTCCTCGTAATAACTCCCAAACGTTTTGATGTACGGAATCTACAAGCAAGGCTCAACGCAGTTGAACCGGAGATCCAGTTTACACTAGAAGAAGAGTCCAATGACAAGCTACCTTTCCTCGTCGTCCTCATTCATAAATTAGGCAACAGCCTAAGATTTCAAGTTTATCGGAAACCTACCATCATCATCGGGCTTATCCTAAGAGCATACCGAATTTGTAGTCCTGAGTTTCTTGACGATGAATGTACATACATTCACCGAACCTTCACAGATTTACATTTTCCTGCCTTTTTCATCAAAGACTGCAAGAAAAGAGCTCTTCAGATCATTAATTCTCCACGCACCAACACCACTCCCAACAAAGTTATAATTCTTCCCAACAGCCAGGTTGCACTTTCACAAGCTAACACCAGAGTCGCCATCGCTTCCAGCACTTCGATAAAGGATCTAACCAGAGCAAAATCCAAGCACAACGAACCAGTCAACGCAGGGGTTTACACTATACCCTGTGGAGGCTGCGACAAGATTTATGTAGGTGAAACAGCAAGAAACCTCAACACCCGCCTCAATGAACACATTTATGCATGTAGGAACGATAACTTGAACCACGCCCGTGTACAACACCGAAATTCCACCAATCATCTCGTGAAGTTCAGGGACGCCCAACTAGTGATCAAAGAAACTAATTTCCGCAGACGAAATTGTCTTGAATCTTCACTAATAGCTGTTTCTAATACAATTAAACAAAATAAAGGCAGCTTCACCATCTCTGAAGTCTTAGCAAGAATCCTCCTGAAAACAGTAAACCCTGCTATCACATAGTCTCTCCTGTTAATACTACGCAAGCACATTACCGAGAATGAACATTGAAACAGGCCTTCTCTATCCAGCCTCCAATAGAAAGATGAGTCTAACCAATTATGTTTCCAAATAGCTTTTATATCCTTTCTTCATGTGCAAGTTAATTATTCTAACATATTGTATTACTACTACTACCACTAGTATTGCACCTCACTCTGAGACTACATATACCCTCTGTGTCCATGTACTGTTTGTAACGGCTTGACAAAGCTCCTGGAGAGCAAAACGTTGCCACATAAAATGTCACATTAGTTGCACTTGTGTCCTCTTACTTTACATATTGTCGGTAATTCTACCTACTTTATTACAACATATTGGAATCTTTATTCAAGAAACGTTTCGCCACACAGTGGCTTCATTAGTCCAATACAAAACAGGTGTAAGGAAAGGAGGAGTCTGAGGTAGTCAGTCTTTCAGCCTGGAGTCAATGTGTTCAGTCCATCAATCTCGTAGAATGTACAGCATAGGAACGAACGAACGAACGAAAGCTCAGGTAAGATCCCAAATGGGATGAGCGGGGAAGACGGGACAGACGAAGAATAGTGCTGGAGAGGAGTGTTCTTAGTCGTAGAAATAGAGCCAGGGTTTAACCCAGCAGCGAGGCGATCGTGGGACAGATATTGAGAAGAGAAATTCAGGCTCTTCTGTTGGGAGTCCGGTGGGGTGAGCGGGGAGGAAGGGACATGCGATGTTTAGCGCTAGAACTGAGCCATGTCTTAACACAAAAGCTAAGGCGAACGTGGGTCAGGGAATGGTACCTGTCATAGAAGGTACCTGTCAGCGAATTCAAGGTTATTTGTAAATAGGGTTAGGAGCAGGATCATGCAAGGAGTAGAAAAGGTTGTGTTGGTTTGTGGGTCTGCGTCTCCCTACGATTCCCGTTGGGGAGGGTAACCTCTACCTGTTCGACAATGTTCGCACATCGTGTTAAAATCAAACCAGCCAGTGGTGTTATAAATGATTCCACTAAACTATTACTTGCTGCCGCTATGAGGACCTGCCTACATCTCAAATTCACAGCGATCCACTCACTCAAGGATTCCTTTATTGTCGTCTGCACCGACGACAATGAAGCAGCTAAACTTATGGACGACACTGCAATGAACACATTACGGGACCGACAATTCATCATATCACCGTCTCCCTCCTTGCTGGCGAAACGTTCAGTTTTTGTTAAACAATTGGATAAGGTAATCACATCCATACCTACGGATGAGCTGAAGACCTCTATCGAAGACCAAAACACCTGGGTCTCTGTAGACACCATCACACGAATTCCCAATGCCTCATCTATGATCAAAATCACCTTTTCAAACATAGATATGGCTACCCAAGCACTCGCTAATGGACTAGCTATTTCATATTACCACATACATCCACTCCACATTGAACCTGAACGTTTTGCCCATGTCTCTCCCTGTTGGAACTGTTACTCTTATCAACATTCAACAAAGGACTGTCCCATTAAAGACAAAAAGTTCTGTTCTATCTGTGGAAAAGGTCATAACTTCAAAGCCTGCACCACCACCAATGCCACTCCAACATGTCTTAACTGCAAGGGTACTCATCATACCCTTGCAGCTAAATGCCCACTACGAAAAGAAGTAATGTCGAAAAAAATTAAAGAAACCATGAAGAATAGTCCCAAATCGCCGACATATACCGCCATTTCAAAACTCCAGTCGGACACCACCAGAATTCTACAAGCCACACAGCAGTCATCTCTATCCATCAATTCCCTTTCTGCACTCCCTGACGCTGCTCCCTCTAAGGTGGTGTACTGCATGATGTATGCACACCTTGCAAATGCAGCAAACCCAGGCACATTCAACACTACAATTAACGAACTATTCCGTCTTAACAACATGCCGTCATTCAACTTTCCTGACTCGCCAACATCACAGGACTTCCTCAAGATTATCCCAAACATCGCTAACTTCACATCAACTTCAGGCCCAAATTCTAACTCTGCCCCAAAAAACACTCCTGAACCACGCCCAGTGACCACTGCCACCTCTCAACAACCACCAACAACCAACCAGACCGCAAATACTCTAGACTCCCAGCCTCCTCTTGACACAATCACTGTAGAAACAATTGAACAAGAATTTCCTGACGAATCCCCCGACGAAGCAGATAGCGACGACTCCAGCACACCCTCTTGGGAAAACCTTACTTTCTACACCTCTCCCTCGAACGAACGCTGACACCATGACCTGCTCTGAACTCTACAAAGGCCTCGGTGATGGAACAGTCAAGTATGCCTGCGAATCACCTCTTCACTTCACACTCACGCAAGTTCTTGAGTTCATCAAGCCTCTTCGTTTCACTTTTTCCAACAAGACAACGCTATACCACCTCTCCAGGAGCAGCTTCAAGAAGTTTGCAAATGGCTCCACTGCAAACCTTCCTCCTCAACTACTAAAATAACCTCCCACATGTCTGCTGCCCTCTGATGGTCCTACCTGCCTGCCCTCTCCTGCGACCTGGAAACTTCCAGCTCTCGAGACTCACCTACCACGAGACTGTTGCATATACACAGCTTGCTCTCTTCCCGTTTTTTTCTCCAAGTCTGTCCTACGATCGCCTTAGCTGCTGGGTCAAGCCCTGGCTCTATTTCTACGACTAAGAACACTCCTCTCCAGCGCTATTCTTCGTCTGTCCCGTCTTCCCCGCTCATCCCATTGGGATCTTACCGGCACTTGCTTGCTTGCTTGCTTGCTTGTGGGTCTGCGAATGTCTTCGTTAAGGAGAGAAGTCCAGTAGTCATGTCGTGTCTCAAGTTTGTCTGTCTGTCTGTCACTGAGCGTCTTCCAGTACAGATTCAGCACAGGGATGTCTAATTGGGCATGGAGAGACTCGCTTGTGGCGAAGTCCTCCGATCTGACATCAAGCACCCAGTGCAGCGCTTTGTTCTGGACACGCTGCAGTTTAAGTAAGTTTGTTTTAGCTGCAAGAGAGAGGACTAGAGGAGTGTTAGTTATCAGAGGACGTATTAGGGATTTGTAGAGGTGTAGTTTGGTGCGTTGAGAGGCATTTTTCAGCTTGTAGAGGCCTGCAAGGGCCTTACTAGCTATTGCATGCCTTGATTGTTCCCAGATGGCTATCCTGTCGACCTTATTTTGTGTTTTGTGTGTGAGTGTATCTATATTGGCATGAGTGATAAGTTGTGTAATGTCGTCTGCATAGGCTAGTGTGGTATAAAGGTGTTGGAATGTCGTTAGTGTATAAAATGTAGAGGGTAGGGGAGAGGACAGATCCCTGGGGTACTCCGGCATTTAGTGTGAAGTAGTCAGAGTAACAGCCTTGGAATTTGATTCTCATGGTACGGCCGTCTAGGAAGTTGCAGAGAAGTTTACGAGTAGTGAGAGGCAGGTTAAAGTTAGTGTAGAGTTTGTACTTGAGCCCTTCGTGCCAGACAGTGTCAAAGGCTTTTTCAACGTCTTTTGCAACCAGGGCTGTCCTCTTTGTTTTGTGTTCATATGGATGTAGTTGAGAATGATGTTAATGGCATCCTGTGTGGATCGGTGTGTTCTGAAGCCAAACTGGCCATCAGAAAGTAGAGAATTGTGTTCCAGGAATCTGCGAAGGCGATTATTGATGAGTTTTTCAAAGAGTTTTCCTTAAGTTTCGAGGAGGCTGATAGGGCAATAGTTTCTAGGGTCAGAGTGGTTTTTATTGGGTTTAGGAAGGAGGATAGAAGTAGCAGCTTTAAAGAGGGAAGGGAAGTATCCAGAGGCAAGGGAGGCATTGAGGAGGTTTGTGTAGGCAGTAATGATAGAGTCAGGAAGGTGTTTCAGGATAATATGGTTTAGGCCAGAGGCACCAGGGACCTTGGGAGGAAGGTGTCTGAGGAGAGTTTTAACGTCTGTGTTGGTGAAAGGAGTGTCAAGTTCTTGGGAGGAGGTAAGAGAGTCCAGATGGATGTGGCTGTCTGGTGTTGTTTCGTGTGTGTGTGTGTGTAGTGTTCCAGTGTTCTATATTCTGAATGTGTTGGATAGCGTTAGGGTGGGGTGGGTGAGGGTGGAAGATGTTCTCCCAGATGTGTTTGAAGATGTTAGTAGCAGCCTGCAGGTCTGAGATGTGTGTGTTGTTGTGGGTGATGTGTTTGAATTTGTTGGTGGGAGTGGTGCCTCTGATTTTTTTGATAAAGTTCCAGAAGGCTTTGGTGTTTTCGATACGCTGTTTGTCCGCTTGTAGTATGAGCTGTGACCAGTGATTTTTGTGGTCTTGGTCTAGACTGTGTAGAAAGTTGTTTCTGAGGTAAGTGAGATCTATTCGGACTTGAATAAATCTGTGTGTTGTAGAGGAAGCTGTCGCAGTAGCAGATAATTAGTCTTCTTGTTCTGATTGTTCATAGGTGAGGTTAGTATTATCTATGTGTTGTTTGAAGGCATCCCAGTCAGCGTTCTTGTAGGAGAAGGAAGGTGTGGCCGGGATGAGGATAGGGTTGGAGGAAATGTGTAAGAAGACGGGAATGTGATCAGAACCTGTAATAGGGCCAGGTGATATGTAGTGTTGAATGAGAGAGCTGGCTCGGTTTACCAGAATGATGTCAGGTTTGCCTTGGCCATTGTGGTTGAAGAAGGTGTTGAAGTCTGGGCCGAGGTGAACTAGGTGTTTGTGGTTTGTGAAGTTGAGTAATTGGTGACCAAGTTGGTTGTTACTGGTGTGATGAAAGGCGGTGTGTTTGGCATTCATATCAGCTAGTAGGTATGTTGATGTGTTGGTGTAGTTGAAGACTAAGGAGAGGTCGTGTATGTTGAGAATAGTGTTTGGACGAGCATAGGTGGTGTAAAAGATGAAGGGTCCAAGGTGGGTGTGTATTCTGACTGCAAGACAGTGTTGGTGAATAAAAGGGATTGGGAGAAATTCATGTTTTATGTTGGATTTGACAAGGATGGCAACCCCATCATGGGGATCATAGGGGGACTGTAGTGCAGTATAACCATAATGGCAGATATGTTGAGGGGCTTTGAGGCAGGTACTGTTTAGTAAAACAATATCTGGCCTCTCTGCTTCAAGGAGCTCGGCCAGTAAGTGTCTATTTGTGAAGTAAGAACGTACGTTGAACTGAATCACCTTAAACATGATGTAATAGTTTCGTCATACCAAAGTTGGTGTCCGGGGAGTTTATATTTAAGCCCGTGATAGTAGTGCCATCGGTGGGTGTGTGTTTTTAGGTGTTACGGTCCCGTTTCCTGGAGGGGGAGGAAGAGATGGATTTGTTTTTATGTTCTTTGGTCTGTATATCAGAAGTTGGGGCAGGTTTAGGGTTGAGTGGATTTTGTTTGGAGGAGGAGTTGGACCTGGATGAAGTTTTGGATGTAGTGGAGGAGGAGTGGGCGATGGTGGATGCAGATGAAGTGGAAGCTTTGTTAATGGAGGAAGAAGTGGGTAATGAGGTGAGGGGAGTAGTAGAAGTAGTTAAGAGGGGTAGGGGAGGAGGGGTACATGTGGAGAGGGGTAGGGGGTGAGGGGTGTTGGTGGGAGTGAAGAGTGGTAGGGGAAGAGGAGAGCAGGAGGGTGTAGGAAGAGGGGGAGAGGGAGAGGTTGTAGGGGGGTTTAGAAGAGAAGCAAGAAGGAGGGATGATTAGAGAGGGAAAAATGTTAGCAGACAATATTAGGTTAAGGACATGTGAGTAGTCTGATTGGTAAGCTTGAGAGATTATCATCGCAGATTGGACAGCAGTGGCGAGTTGACAGTTAGTTTTGTAGTCTAGTGTGGGTGTTGGCATAGATGGAGAGGCTTTTGTAGTGTGTGTTGGTGTTTGATGTGTGTAGGGTAGAAGAGGTAGACCAAGTGTGTGGGGAGGCCCAGGCATTGGGGGTGGGGGAGGGCGGTATGGTAGGGGAGGGAGGAGAGAATGTCTTTTCTAGAGGGGCAGGAATTTGCAACTGCAGTGTGTGACCCACCGCAGTTAGAACATTTAAGGGGGAGGTTGCAGGTATTCCAGAAGTGGCCAGTTGCTGAACATCTGGAGCAGACTTGTATAGATGTACATGTGTTTTTTGTCGTGGCCGAATTTGTAGCATCTAAGACAATGTGTGATTGGGTGGAAGTTCATAGTGAAGAGAGTGTTTGGAGGAATGCAGATGGTCTTGGCAAATATTCCTTGACTGAAGAGTGTAGAGGCGTCAGAAGGAGTAGAACAGCGTATTTTGAGAATGATAGAGTTTTCGGGTCTGTAAATATCGTCAACGGAGACTTTGTTCTTAGCACTGATGTCTTTTATTAAGTCTTCTTTGTCTGTGTCATATGCTGTCAGGAGAGAGTAGTCTATGTGTTTAGCAATGACTGTGC